>NW_015632478.1:0-63797 GCF_001515625.1 Sinocyclocheilus rhinocerous
AATTGCTTCATAAGTTTTAGTCGTCTCCAGAGGCAGTTTCTGCTTCTTCCCCTTCCCCTTCATGTTGAATTTTGCCATCAACCGGTTGGTAAAGAGCCTAAAGAAACAAATGCACCATTTAAAAATTACATGTGTAATCTACAGCTGTAGCATGGGTGAATGTGCTAAGAGTGGGCTCAAGAGATGTGGTTTTGGACACTGTAGTTTTCTGAAATTGATTAAACAAACCTCGGGGAGGTGACCATTTGATAGCTCCAATGACATTCTTTCCCTGCATCTGTCCCTGCACCTGTCAGACCCCCTCCTCTTTAACTTCCACGTCAGGTTTCTATGCAGTCTCATGATTGCATTTCAGATAATTCAAGTCTGTGTGAACTGGAATTTGCTGCTGACTTCATTTCAGTACAGTGACGTATTTCCAACTGAATATTAATATTAAATAGCAGGGATGGTTTTATTGTAGTGCTCCTCCTCTCCATCTCACTCATAGCAAACTAACGGTTGGAGGGACGTGGTTAAGGATATTCTGCCCAATCAGACTGACATCATCATAGAAGAAATGACATTCCAGAGCAGAAGCAAATGTTCAGATTTTGATTAAAGATTGCCAAGAAAAACACATTTTTTCAGTGGATTAACTTGCAAAAATATAATTGCACTATTTTTTTCAGGAAAATCACAATTACGATTTTATCATGATTCTTTGTCATGTTGGTTTTACTATTTTGCAAGTCGTCTGAGCAGTACAGCCAAACTAATTTGCCTATTTTAAAAACAAAGCCTTACAAGGTAACAAAATATAAAATAAAAAACAATGGAAGATATTTAGGCCAAAGTGGGCGAAGATAAAAAACGTTGTCATTATTTTATCTTTGTTATTAAAAAATAAGAACAAAGATACACATTAAAAATACACATAATATACAAATAAAACAAACAGTGCTTTGTTTTTAGGTACAGTAGGTGTATTTAGCAGTAACATTCAAGAAATTGAATGAATAAATATAAATAAAGCACACTTCACTGTGTAACACT
The DNA here is from genome assembly GCF_001515625.1 of Sinocyclocheilus rhinocerous. Classification (NCBI taxonomy): domain Eukaryota; kingdom Metazoa; phylum Chordata; class Actinopteri; order Cypriniformes; family Cyprinidae; genus Sinocyclocheilus; species Sinocyclocheilus rhinocerous. The sequence continues at coordinate 1,036 of NW_015632478.1, forward strand.
TGATTCTTATTAAAGCAACTGTATTAAAGTTCTTCAGTCAAGATGTTTTGTTAACATTAAAGGGATAGTTCACCCAAAAAATGATCATCCACTCATCATTTTCCCTCTCTCAAGTTGTTTTAAACCTAAATGAGTTTATTTCTTCTGTTGAACATGAAAGTTATTTTGAATAATGTGGGTAACCAAGCGGTTGCTGGTCCTTAGTGACTTCCTTAGTATTTTTTTCCTGCTGTCAAAGTCAATGTGGACCAGCAACTGTTTGGTTACCCACATTCTTAAAAAAAAAAAAACGTATTATTTTATGTTCAGTACAAGAAAGTAATCGATACAGATTTGGGACAACATGAGAGTATAGTATAAGCAGAGATAGATATGTCACATCCTCTGTCAACTGGCAAACTGTGACAAGAAATTTATCATGTTTGGCAAGTTCTATATGTAGGGATACTGTTGAAAATACCTGTCAAGAATTTTATGGACACAGTCCCTTACATCTTTCCCTCCAATTCTTGCAAGTCGCAACACCTTTAAAGAGAGGGGGTAATATTCCTGTCATGTTAGAAAACATTAGACTGTAACATGCTTCACTGATATACGACAGAAGAATATTGATGCACAAAAACTTGATGCATCATTTTTTTTCTCCTCTCCAGATCAGCAGGGAAACCATACATTCACACTCCTTTCTGTGAGTGACTGGAGCACTCCCATGCAGCACAGCAAACTATAGTGGAGACTGTTCAAGGACAACATGCTTTATAGTTTATTATAAATGTATAAATCGATTGCTGTAAATAAGTGCATAACAAAAGTCAACATACATAAAATATATGATTAAATGTGTACAAATGTTTTAAGTTGTTTTAAATTGGAATATACTACAAATATATTTTTATATATTAATAACTGAGGGGTGCACAAGAATCAAAAACATTGAACAAGATTAGTTTTCACTTAATAAAATATCTTCATTTATTTGGAACGAATTTTCTAAGACAACAAACTTAACATTTACCATGAGATTAGTAAAACGACAATGAACAGGTATATTTGTGATTGAACTTGACTAACAAGCAAGTTGTAAGAACACACACACACACATATAATTATATTTATATAGAGAGGCTGAAGTTACCTTGGCAGAAGACCACGATGTCGTTTATATAGCAAACACAGACTTTTACCATGGTAACTAAAGCCTAAAATATGTTAACAAGGCAATCGGCAGGGATCCCAGACCAATACAATTAGTGTGCCTCCTCTATTTTAAAACCCACGAGCCGCCACTGCCTGGACCACAAAACCAGTCATAAGGGTACATTTTTGAAACTGAGATGTATACATCATCTGAAAGCTGAATATATAAGCTTTGTTAGGATAGGACAATATTTGGCCGAGATACAACTATTTGAATTCTATTCTGGAATCTGAGGGTGCAAAAAAATCTAAATATTGAGAAACTCGCCTTTAAAATTTTCCAAATTAAGTCCTTAGCCATGCATATTACTAATGATAATACATTTTTTAAAATATCTACGAATTAAAACATTTACAAAATATCTTCATGGAACATGATCTTTACTTAATATCCTAATGATTTTTGGCATAGAAGAAAAATCGATAATTTTGACCCATAAAATGTATTTTTGGCTATTGCTACAAATATACCCCAGCGACTTAAGACTGGTTTTGTGCTCCAGGGTCACATGTCAGTGGATTTTGTTGTGAGAGGACAACAGGGTGTGGACTTTTTCACTGGATGAAGTGTTATGGATTATGGACTGGTATTTCGGCCAGACGTTAAGCCTTAATGGTGGATTTGTTTTTACAAACATGCAGCTTTTTGCTTCACAAGATGTTAATTGATGAAGTGGAGTCATGTGTATTACTTGTGGATTATTGTGATGTTCTTATCAGCTGTTTGGACTCTCATTCTGGCGACACCCATTCACTGCAGAGGATCCATTGGTGAGCAAGTGATGTAATGTTAAATTTCTTCAAATGTTTCGATGAAGAAACATCTACATCTTGGATGGCCTGGGGGTGAGAAAATTTTGATTTTGGGCTGAACTATTCCTTTAATAACGTGTCCTTCACACAAGCATGCATGGACACAATCTTGATTCACAACACTATTGCAACTCCATTCAGATGATAATGAACTCTGATTAACAAAATCAGGTCCTTTGCACACCCTTTTTCTCCTTCTTAAATGTACAGAAAGATGTGATGTTATATGAGAATGTGTTCTCTGTTCATTCAAGCCACCATAAAACCTGTGAACGAAGGTTGCTACATGTTTTACAAATCACAGCTTGAAGCGACCGGGTCGTGTGTGCGTGTGTTGTGTTGCATCCAGTCTGCCCTCTGAGCCTCTCCTGGGTTAGACTGATCCATGTTGCCACGGTGATGTGAGAAGGCTGAGTGATCGAGATCCTTTCTGCATTCATCAAGAGGACTGGCTGCTAATTTAGAAAGGAAGGACTGCTGAACAACATCAAGGTTTAGAAACATCAGTTCAGAGTCAGACCATCTCCTCATTCTGGCGACACCCATTCACTGCAGAGGATCCATTGGTGAGCAAGTGATGTAATGTTAAATTTCTTCAAATGTTTCGATGAAGAAACATCTACATCTTGGATGGCCTGGGGGTGAGAAAATTTTGATTTTGGGCTGAACTATTCCTTTAATAACGTGTCCTTCACACAAGCATGCATGGACACAATCTTGATTCACAACACTATTGCAACTCCATTCAGATGATAATGAACTCTGATTAACAAAATCAGGTCCTTTGCACACCCTTTTTCTCCTTCTTAAATGTACAGAAAGATGTGATGTTATATGAGAATGTGTTCTCTGTTCATTCAAGCCACCATAAAACCTGTGAACGAAGGTTGCTACATGTTTTACAAATCACAGCTTGAAGCGACCGGGTCGTGTGTGCGTGTGTTGTGTTGCATCCAGTCTGCCCTCTGAGCCTCTCCTGGGTTAGACTGATCCATGTTGCCACGGTGATGTGAGAAGGCTGAGTGATCGAGATCCTTTCTGCATTCATCAAGAGGACTGGCTGCTAATTTAGAAAGGAAGGACTGCTGAACAACATCAAGGTTTAGAAACATCAGTTCAGAGTCAGACCATCTCCTCATCCTCAACAATCGACTCAAAACTAACAGACACAAATTGTGCAAGTCCTTAACAGTAACAATTCAACAATCAATTTTACCAGAGTAGAGAGATCAATAACTGGGACAAGGAGACAGGGATAAGAGGATAACAGGATATGGGGAAAGTAACAGAGCTAATGAAGAGGGAAAGAAACATTGATCTTCAAGAAAACAAACTGATAGAATTTCAATGCAAACTTGTTCAGGCATATTAGATTACTGTAACATATATTTCTGCAATATATATTTCTTGCATTAGCCTACTCTTCTGCTCAGGTCATCTATTTACAGAATTACATAACAAACAAGGACAGCTCACATAATCTCAAGGTCTATTACTGTCAGTTCACTTTCTTGAAATCTTTAAAATGCATATAGCATATGTTTGAAACTTTTGATACAAAAGTAGCAAATAGCAAAATAATCTGAAATTGCCTCTTTGACGTAGCAGTATTCTAAACTAACACTGTAACCTCAGCTAGACTGAAATACTGGGGAGTAGATGAAGGAAATAACTACCTGTGCTTTTTATTAAAATGAAAAAGACTTCATATATGTATGCATGTATGCATTTATTATTTTAAAGGCTGCTCTAATGGCATTGCAAAAAGATATAGTTTAGATTCTGATAGGCTCTAGTGGCATGGAAAAGTTATTGTGCTGGTATATTGTGCATTTCTAAGGAAATGAATGTTATGCCAGTTAGAACTTGTAGAATTTAAAACACGTAGAATGATAAAGCAGGAGATCTAAGTAATCTGCTATGTTTTGCATTTGTACTGACACTGTGGGCAAATTATGAATAGCCAGCATGAAACCATTTAAAGTAGAAACACTACATCAGAATGTCGTGGTCTTTTATACTTTAAAGTATACTTATACGCACCTAGTCTTTTTGTGAAAACGTCCAAAGGCTTTGTCTGTGCCTTGTGCCCTCGCTGTGTTCCTCTGTGTAAAGCAGAGATGTGTCTCTAGCTCCACCTTGTGCTAGAAAGTTTGTCTGCATTTAGACTCTTTAAATTTCAAAAGATTAAGACATTAATTTGAATTTAAAATTAAAGATTAAACCGTAGCTCCGCAAAACCTCCTTAATGATCTGAAATAAGGGTTGGTTCTCCTAGTTCAGCGGTTAAAATACATAAACGACAAGCCAAGGAACATCTGTATACCTGTATATACGACACTTTGTCAGCATCTGCTAAAATCCTTTATAATATATTCATGAACATTTCTTTTAACATACATTCCAAACAAAAAATTACTTTCAGCTTTATTTGGTGAGGGTGAGAGCAGCGGTAGCTGTTTCTACAGGGAACCGTTTCTCTGTAACAGTCATCTGCCTGACTTCCGGTCGATGCACCGTTGGCTGGAGAACGATAATTTTCCCGGAGTTTTGGCTGGATAAACAAGACCTTCGAGTGGCCAATGCGCAGAGGAAATATAGCCCTGAGTTGGTTGAAAATGTTTATGCTCATGCTTATGTTTTCAGATTCAATCAGTTACCTACTAGACGAACGCTGGTTTTTGGCACAATCTGTATCTATGAAGAAGCTTTATAGATATACAACAAAAACAATATTTGCTGGTGATCTATAGGACATTGCGCGTTACTCCATAATGTTTTATGTCACTTAAGAAAGATGGAATGCATTGGACAATAATATTGAACTTCGGATATATTTTGTAATCAGCTAGCACTGCTCTCCCATAATACTTTCTAGTTTACAAACTGCACATTGCTTTATAAACTTACAAACAGAATTATCAAATAAAAGGGTACCAAAGTCTTGAATTTACCACATTGTTATAAAAAATTGTGCATTTACAATGTAGGAACTGCATTAAATTGTATTTCAACTAGCATTCATTTGTATTGGACCATTAATTTGTATTGTATCTAACCTTGACATTCACAGTACAAAAATTACCAGTAGTTAGTACCATTGTGGTTATTAATGTATAAAACCATAATAAATTCATATAGACTTTCCTTCAAACAATAAAAAATGAAAAATCTTAAGTAAAAAGAGAGAACTCTTTTTGATAAATCTGAAAAAAAGAAAAGAAATGTAATAGAGGGAAAAATAGTTTAATGAAAAATTAACAGCCAAATAAACATATATTTAGAATTAGTAGTCTGACATTCACAGTACAAAAATTACCAGTAGTTGGTACCATTGTGGTTATTAATGTATAAAACCATAATAAATTAATGTAGACTTTCCTTCAAACAATAAAAAATGAAAAATCTTAAGTAAAAAAGAGAGAACTCTTTTTGATAAATCTGAAAAAAAGAAAAATGTAATAGAGGGAAAAATAGTTTAATGAAAAATGAAAAATTAACAGCCAAATAAACATATATTTAGAATTAGTAGTGTTTGTTTTGTAAGTGCTGTCCATCTATCCTTACATTTAATTTAATGATGTCTCATTTTTATCACTTAATTCTCTGAGCGACAGACAAAGTGATAGTGTGAAAGTACCACCTTGTCTAATTCTCATGTGTTTTTATCTAGTGGCTACAGGCATTGGAAGGGATAAAGACTCTGGGAACATGAGAGACTCCATTCACAGTGTGCTGAGATCAATACCACGAGGGCTGACCCTGGGTCCTTCTCTGGCCGAAGATGGGCAGCTGGGTCTGTGGTGTGTTGGGCGAGTGCTAGAGAAAGGCACTCTGCTAGGTCTGGAGGAACCTGACAGAATAATCAGGAAGGAAAAGGCTGAGGTATGCATACCAGTGTGTTTCAGATTTCATTCTGGACCATACAGCTGAAACAAAGGTTTGTTTGTTTAGTGCAGGGGTCACCAAACTCAGTCCTGGAGGGCCGGTGTATTGCAGAGTTTTGCTCCAACCCTAATCAAACACACCTGAACCAGCTAATCAAGGTTTTACTAGGTATACTTTCAGACAGGTGTGTTGAGGCAAGTTGGAGCTAAACTCTGCAGGACACCGGCCCTCCAGGACCGAGTTTGGTGACCCCTGGTTTAGTACCACTACAGCAAATGTGCTTCTAGACAATAGCAGCATTTACATTTACTTCTCACATGATATTGCAAGTACTGTATGTCATTACTACATTCAATTGGCTCCACAGGAGCAGTTTTAGCATTACATAAGTTGTTGCTGTTTTTAACTGTTTGAGTAATAGCCCCAAGTAAGAAGCAAATGTTCTTATTATCCAGGGGTTGCAACATGCATGCCATAATGTGTTCAAATGTGAAATCTCAGATGAAATCTACTGGATGAGGTAAGTTTACCCAGAATTCATTTATTATTATATTTAGTACAATTACTAAGTTGCATATCAAGACATCACAGAATCAGACTTGTTTAATTGCCTCCACAGGTTTGCCTGCAGCGCTCAAAATGAGGAAGAGAGCAATGTCAGTGTGCTCGAGGTGGATGAAAAATTAGGCCTCAAGGTCTGTCGGGACATTCAGCCAGGAACAGAACTGCTCCTCTGGAAAGATCAACAAAAATCCCCTCTTGAAAAAGAAGTACTGCAAGTAAAAGCCTGTGAAATTAGTAGTACACCAAATAGAGAACAAGATGATGCTTTAGAGGCCATCGCTTTAGATCACCTCTCAGGCTGTGCAGGTGAGTTTATACATAATATTTGCGCTATGTAAGAGGTCCATGATATAATGTTTTTCTTGTGAAATGTGGAAACTTTTGTATTCTAACAGATCCTGTTCAAAGTGTCACACAAGAGGATACAAAACCTCCGATCAAGGAGAAAAATCTTGTGCAGGAGTCTAGAGCCTGTAATTCCAGTGTCCTGGAGCAGAATGGGGTGGATGAGGCACATGGGGAGAGTGAAGCTGAGCAGAGCGAGGAGCGTCCTGCTAGAGAACAGAGCATTAGTATGAGTACATCACAAGCCCAGAGTTCATCAGAACATCTGAAGCCAGAAAGAAGCCTGAGAGCCAGCTCTCGCCTTGCCGCTAAACCTCGAAAAGTGCACTCGTCAACCATGCATATCTACAAACGACAAGAATCAAAAAACAGGTCAGACCTAAGCAGCAAGAAAAAGCTCTCGGAAAACAAAGACAACACAATGCAGACGTTGTATACTAATGAGGAGTCCAAAGCAGAGCAAACTGAGCAAAGTGATTTTCCTCACTTTATTATCCGAGAGAGGAAGTACAAATGCGACGAGTGTGACAAGAGCTTCTTTCAGCTGTGCCATCTGAAGAAACACAAATTCACACATCAGAATCAGAAGCCTTACACGTGCACAGAGTGTGGTAAAACATACAGTTCGCAGGAGAGCTTCCAGGCCCACCTGCTGATGCATCGCGGTCAGAGGCCTTTTCAATGCCAGCACTGTGACAAAAGCTACGGCTTGAAACGGGACCTCAAGGAGCACCAGGTTCTTCACTCAGGCGAGAAACCGTTTGTCTGTGACATCTGTGGAAAAGCTTTCGCTCGCCGGCCCTCGCTTCGCGTCCACAGGGAAGTCCATCGGACGAAAGAGCCGGACTACCAGGCTCCCAAAGTCAAGTGTCCAGAGTGCAATAAAGAACTGGCCAATTCTGGTTCTTTGAGGAACCACATGCGTCTACACACCGGAGAACGGCCGTACGTCTGCCAGCACTGCGACAAGAGCTTTCGCCAACGTGGCAATCTGCTGGGACACATGCGCATCCACACGGGAGAGAAACCCTACCAGTGCGACCATTGCGAGCTGCGCTTTTCCCAAGTGCCTGAACTGCGCCGGCATCTGATTTCACACACGGGTGAGGTGTATTTGTGTCCTGTGTGTGGTAAGGCTCTTCGGGACCCTCACACACTGCGGGCCCACGAACGGCTGCATACGGGAGACAGGCCCTATAGATGCGAACAATGTGGGAAAGGGTACACGATGGCAACCAAGCTAAGGCGCCACATGAAGTCTCACCTGGGGGAGAAGCCACATGTTTGCCAGGTGTGCGGAGCCAAATACACAATGATGCAGAGTCTGCAGCGGCATCTGCAGTCGCACCAACATCACTCAGACTCTGGTCATGCATTACCGACACGAGGTCGACCCAAAAGTTCAGGCCAGAAAGCAGAAGGTGAGCAGGACAGGACAGACTGCAGTAATTTGGAGGAGGGACAGGCTGTGGCGTACGTTCAAGCCTCAGAGGATTTCACTATGGTGTCTCACCCAGAAGGTGCCATTTTGGACTCTGGATCGTACCAATGTGGCACAATTGTTTTGGAAAAAGGAGCAGAAAAAGGGCTTGAACGCATTGAGATCAGTGAGGATATCATTGAGATTATTGTCTCAGATGAAAATACCAAGTGTATAGTAGTGCAAGAACAGCCTTCTAAATGTATAGAGCTTCAGGAACAAGAAGCTAATACTCAATGCCTAGTTGTGCAGGAAGCACATGATGCCAGCAGTGGCTGTATTTTAGTTCCAGAACATGTTGCTAATAATTGTTTGGTCATTTTACAAGGTCAGGATGGTCTAGGTTCAGTGGCAGAGACTGTAGAAATAGAGACAGGGCTGTGACCAAGTGTTTCCATTTCACATATAGTCTCTTCATATTATGTCTCACACCGAAGGACAAACAACCTTTGTGAAATAAATGTATAAGCTCTGTTGAATTTAAGTCTTGCTGTTCTTTGATTTTTAGGAGGGTTTGTGGCACGTATCAGTAAATATTGACTCCTGTGCGCAGTGGACCTTGTTTCATCACTGTTTATACAGACATTGTACAAGTACATCAGCAAAACACTGACACAAATACAAGAAGAAGTTCATGATATATCTGTTGTATTGAAGTTGAAAATGATCACGTCACTTATTAACAGTTAGATTTAAATGCTATGTTTGTACTTTTTACATAAAGTACATACCGATTACTGATAAATGAAAGGATAAGCAGAGCACTAACAGAGCTCTTCAGCTACATATAATTTCATGATGAAAGCTATTTCTGATGACATGTAACAAAAATACATCTACATTTAAATAATAAAATATATTTAAACAAAAAAGCACTGTGTGAAATATTTAAACAGACTTGTAAGATTTTTTGTAGACTTCTTTTGTTATGAATATTAGAATTTGTATAATATGTCCTCACGCATGAATTCACATAGCTTTGGAGATATGAAGCGTATCATCTTGTTTTCATTCAATTTATCTGTGATTCATGTTCCTCAGAAAGCAAAGAATGTTCCACATTGATATAAGGGTGATCCAATACAGAAGAGTGGCTTTTTTTGAGTGAAAAGAGTTCAGACACTTTGTTCTCTTTGAACTTTGGTAGTTCAATATTAACTTGGTAAATCCAGCTGTGGGCTTTCTGACTGAGTGGGCGATAAGATTTGATGAGATGCTCCAAGTTTTTTCAGGATTACAGGCTCAGTCATACTCAAGAATGGGAGCAAAACCAGCAACTCTCCTACTATCCCTACTTCTTGGACAAGTTCTCCAACTCGCATTGTGTCATAATGGTAAGCATTAACCGAGATTTAGGCTAAGAATAAAATTATTATGTGATGATTCTACATGTAAGTCTAAATGTTTTTGGAGAAATATTGACTTTTGTGTCTCAGTGTTCATCGACAATAAGGAAGCCTCTCAGATCATTCGGGCAAAGAGGGCTAACACTGTTTTTGAGGAGTTAAAACCAGGGAATCTGGAGAGAGAGTGTGTGGAAGAGATTTGTGATCATGAGGAAGCTCGAGAAGTATTCGAGAGGGCTGATAAAACGGTGAGCAATGCCCTTGTGGACAGATTAGCCGCAGTTGAAAATAAATGGAAATGTTTAAATGTATAACTTTTTTTTAATGGTATGTCTTTATGGAATTACGGATATTTTATGTGTGGTATAATTCATTTTTATCTAATATTTTATATTATATTATATTTTTTTTCTTCCATTTCCTCACAGAAGATTTTTTGGGCGAAATATTTGGGTAAGAATATATATATCACATTATGGAAAGTTTCAGTGTAAACAGTGACAACATTTTGTGTAAATAGTTTCTATTGAACCAGGGACAAAGTGCATCTTCACTGACCTTTCCCTGCTCAATTTACAAATTAAAAAGATTAGTATCAGGTTAAAACATTAGCAATTATAAACATACCTTAAGAATGACCGCTTGTGAACAAATATCATTGGTGGAAGTGGCAATCCTTTATTTTTGAATATTAGCTGTTTATAACTTTACAAAATTGTTCTGATTCTGCTGACCTGGCACCTCTGTTAGTTTTTTTTATATATCTTTTTTTCCACAGTATGTGAGGGAACAAAATTATCCAGAACACCACCAAATATCAACAGTTTGAGAGTATGTGTGCAAACAGAGGGTAAGGGTAATGCGTACTTATATAACACAGAATATGTTTGTAAAACTAAAATGAGTCCTTCTCGTAACACAAAGACATATTTGGTAAAAGCTTTAGTTTCTATGTTGCAAAATAACCCTATAAGTTGGATGTGTGATTAACAGGAGACTGTTACATTAATATCGGTGAAAACTACGGTGGTACTGTGTCTGTCACTAAGTCTGGAAAGTCGTGCCAGTACTGGAAAAGCAACTTCCCACACAGGATTCAGTATGTACTTCTGCTGTTTTTGTTGTTCTTGTGTTGAACCACCTTTAATCTTTTTATGTTGATTGAATAGAAAACACAAATGCTTTCAGCAAAGAAAATTGTTTTGTTTTCATGTATTTGGCTTTACAAGCCTTCAGTGATGTTGAAGCAGCTCTTCTGTCTTATGACCGTCTTGTACCCCCTAGCGAATTAAATGTGACACAGCTGAAGCTACCGGAGAACTTTTGCAGAAACCCAGATAAGAGCATTGAAGGCCCTTGGTGTTTTACAAGAGACCCAACAGTCAGGAGGGAATCCTGCAGCGTGCCAAAATGCGGTAGAGAAATCACTAAAACATTACAGTAAAATGTCCTGTGGTGCAATAACTAAAGCACTGTGCTGGCAACCAGAAAGTTGAGCCATCACCGTTGTGTTGCTGAACCAGGTTGCTCAGAGGAAATTGTTGCAGTAGTAAGTGTACTGGATGTAGTTTTGGATCTGCTAAATGACTGCTGACTTACTAAAACATGCCTATTACCATATTTGATAGCAACTGACACATATTTGTGCCCTGTGTTTATGGCACATTTTATGCTTCAGTGTAAATACATAAAAAAAGTTTCTACATGCCCATTCCATCATTTATGCTGGCCCACCTGCCCTGATCATCTCACTCTTTCCTCCTCAGGTGAGACTGTTGTTGCCCCTCCTCGACCACCTACTGTGAAACCTGAAGAGCGTTACCTGAAGACTGAAGTCTGTCTGGATGGAAATGGGGAGACCTACACTGGGGATTTGTCTGTGACTCTGGGGGGTCGCACATGCCTGCAGTGGACCGCAGCAGAAGTGCAGGCCTTAACAAAGGGGAAAGAGTTGCTGCCTCGAGTTCAGCTGGTGAAGAACCACTGCAGAAACCCAGATGGAGATATGGAGGGTCCCTGGTGCTATGTAAAGGGAGCAGGCGGAAACATTACCATTGATTACTGTGACTTGGAGATGTGCGGTGAGTGAACAGTATTGCCTTCTACAAAAACACACATACATTAAAGGGATTTTGTCATCGTTTACTCATGTTGTTAGAAACCTGTATGAATGTCTTTCTTCTGTTGAACGCAAAAGAATACATTTTTCAAAATATCTTCTTCTTTGGAACTGTACGACAGAATTTTCATTTTTGGGTGAACTATCCCTTCAACAACAAAAATATTTGTTTCTTCCCTTGAACCTTGGACCTTCGTTGAAAGTGACATCTGGGCCAAAGTTTTTAAATTAGGATTAAATGTCATTTTCAAATGTTTAGGAAGCCTAAGTGCATTAGACATAAATTATAAACACACCACTAAGCCAACACTGAACATCATTGGGTCTTTGTCATTCACCCTCAGATGCCCCTTTGGACAAGTTCGTCGAGGAATCAGGTGGTAGAGAGAGAGCAACTCACGGAGACAAAAGGAAAGCTTTCTTTAATCTCCGTAGCTTTGGCAATGGAGAGCAAGGTAAGAGTCTGATACCGTCCCCATCTGTTTTGTGGATGTTATCACTAGAAGTTTGAGTTCTTCTATAATCAACTGATAATTAAGATGATTAAGTTGTCTTTTGTCAGAGTGTGGAGTGCGCCCCTTGTTTGAGAAGATCAACAAAGAAGATAAGAACGAGAAGGAGCTACTAATGTCATACTCTGGAAGCAGAATAGTGGGAGGAGAGGAGGCTGAAGTGGCCAGTGCTCCATGGTAAATACAATACAGGGGCTGCTTTTAAACATCTTGGCATTATTGATCATCTCGACAGCTAATGCTGCACTTTGTATGATGTGTTTGTTGTGATTTGCAGGCAGGTGATGCTGTATAAGCGTAGTCCTCAGGAGCTGCTGTGTGGAGCCAGTCTGATCAGTGATGAATGGATTCTCACTGCCGCCCACTGCATTCTCTACCCACCGTGGAACAAGAACTTCACAATCAATGATATTATCGTCCGCCTGGGAAAACACTCTCGTACCAAGTGAGGTCTTTAAAAATTTCTAGAAAACCTCTGTATATTTCTTTTCACTGGACTTTTCACGAATACATACTTTATTTATGCCAAGTCATTTAGAAACATCAGTTTACAGAAGGTTAAGCTGTTTTAAACCCTTTCCTGTGTCTCTCTGAGTCAGGTATGAGAGGGGCACTGAGAAGATTGTGGCCATTGATGAAATCATTGTCCACCCTAAATATAACTGGAAGGAAAACCTGAACCGAGACATTGCTCTTTTGCACATGAAGAAGCCTGTTACCTTTACGAATGAGATCCACCCTGTTTGTCTGCCCACCAAGAACATTGCAAAGAAGTAAGAAAATACAGTAGTTTAATATAGATATATATTTACAATGAGACAGATGTAGCGTCAGATATATTGTTCAGTACTGTATATACAAGTGAAAAGATTATTGGAAAAGAAAATCATGTAGGGCAGGGACTTGGTTCTACTCATCGGTTGTTGATTGGATGGAGGTAGATGAATGCAAGTTTGATCACGTTTGTAAGAAACAGGTGGAGTTTCAGCATACTAAACAATTTGAGAAGTCTGATGAATCATGGATGAATCATTCACAATAAGATTAATAACATGCATTTATTTTCATTCCGATTTTGAAACTTCACACCATAATGATGCTAACCCCTTGAACCCCCTTTAAGCATTTTAGCATAACTTTAGAACAAACTGACAGTATACATATAGCTGTAATTGACCGATTTTCTCTCTGAAGTTTGATGTTTGCAGGTTACAAGGGCCGTGTGACTGGCTGGGGGAACCTGAGGGAATCGTGGTCCTCAAACCCAACCAATCTTCCATCAGTGCTGCAACAGATTCACTTGCCCATTGTGGATCAGAGCATGTGCCGCAATTCCACCTCGGTCATCATCACTGACAACATGTTCTGTGCTGGTAATATACTTCATATTCTTCATGGTTTTTAGACCCTAGACAATTCATTTGCTGAGAGCTTGTGTGATGCTTTTGCACTCAGGTGTCACAACAAGGTCATCTTTTGTTTTATAGGTTACCAGCCAGATGATACAAAAAGAGGTGACGCTTGTGAAGGAGACAGTGGCGGACCGTTTGTGATGAAGGTATAATGTTTATGCTTTTCTCTCCTCAAACAAGTTTGACTTATCAGTGTCCTATAAAGCTCTGTTTGTTGGACTCACACCTCTATATTTGAACATCTTGTCCTTTTAAAACCCATTACTGCCCACAGAGTCCTACAGATAAACGCTGGTATCAGATTGGCATTGTGTCGTGGGGTGAGGGCTGTGACCGCGATGGCAAATATGGATTCTACACACACTTATTCCGTATGCGTCGCTGGATGAAAAAAGTAATTGACAAAACAGGCTCAGCAGATGAGGAGTGATCTTCCAAGCTGGAAGAACACATTTGCCACACAATAAATGAACACTCAAATGTGATCAAACCTGCAAATGGATAAATAAATCTGAATTCTTTGTATGTTGATACCAGTGTGTGAGCATGGAGTTTCTTTCTGTGTTTTGAAGGTGAGAATGGGCAGGCGTCTTGTTTATAATGAAACGCATGTAATTCTGGTTTAATTAAATTAAATTAAATTAAATGCCAGGTTCCTGCCATACAGAAATAGAGAAGGAACAGTGACTTGAATGATAACAGTTTTGAGGGTGATTACAACACACACCAAAGATGCTCTTATTTTTTCACAGCTATCAAATCCACTGTATTTTGATGAGATGCTTTGAAAGAAGAAGAAAAATGTGCAATAGGCGAGACACTGCAGGTGAATAGGGTAAAAAAAAAAAAAAAAGTTATCGCCTTACTTACCCAGCTGATTGATTACATTGATAATTGCAAACATTTTTTGCATTACAAGTTTTCTAAAATGTTAGGTTTAAATATGCAAATGAGTCATTATTTAATGAAGTATGTGCTAATTTGCATACATTTCTAGTACAAAAAATCTAAACACTGGATGATGTCAGTTTCAAAGTTCGTTTACATATTAGAGTCAAAAGATTTTACAGAGGGAATTTGGGGTATCTCATTTTTGTCAATCCATAATTCAGAAAATGCTTAGAATGGACAGAAAACACTATATTTTTTCATAATTTTGGGGGGAATAAAATGCTGTATATAATCAAGCAAATTATATATGAACTAATCCCTCTGTAAAAACCTTCAGGATATAGACAGGAATAAAAATGTAAAGTTTGGTGTGTGTAAGTGCTACTGAAGTGGAGATTTATGGCTCAGTGTAGGAGAAAAAACTATTTTTGAGAAAACGGACTTTAAAAATATGTATTGTAATTGAAATCTATTGAAACAAATAGATAAAGTGCTATAAAAGAAACACTTAACAGTGTCTTTTGGATGTTTTCTTTCCACTAGTCTGAAAAAACACTTTATGAAACACCAAAAAGCCCAAAATCTCAAACTTGACAGGTGCATGAAAAAACTGTGTTTTTGCCTGCAGTGTCTCCCCTTAAAAGCCATAAAGTTTCCTATTAGTAAATGTACTAATAGAGTAAAATGGTAATGCAGACAAAATTATTAAGATTAATTCAATAAAATAGTTTTTCATCTTCCAAGATCATTTATGATGCCGTGCAACTGATCACTGAATGCTCTCATCTATCAATTTATTTCATACCAAAATATCATGCAATGCTAAAATAAATGTAAAGCAGTTTCAGGGCAATCGCCTCAGTTGAACAGACTTAAATCAAACTCGTTTAAACTAATACATTTCTTATAAGGTTATAATGTAACTGTAATTCAATAATGGTGTTGCACAGATTCAATGGTCCCAGAATGAAGGAGTGTTGACATGGAGGGAAATTTCTAACATTTATGGCTCTTGTTCTGTTCAACACATTATGATAAAAGAGACCTGACTGAACCCACAAAGAGCAGTATAAAATGTGTACGTTGGTTCGTTTGCTTTAGACAATTAGATCTTAATATGTGGCCCATTTTACCCGTTGTTCAACGATTATAACAACAACAACAACAACACATTCTTGGGGGTGTGGTCATACGTTCTCCTCCTGCATCCGGGCCGTTTATACTGAACTACACGGATCGCAAACCGGAAGTGCCGCATGAAATTTCAGTTGTGAAGATTTATATAGGGAGCGCTGAAATTAGGTAAATTTATTTCTCCATATTTGATTCATAACAACTGTAGTTTTTTTACTCAGTGTTTTGTTCTCTGATCCGCATAAGCCTCTAGTCATTCGGCAGGGCGACGCTTTCCGTTGTGTTGAGTCAAGATGAAACAGGTTTGCAGCTAGTTAGCTTAGCAGACTGTCGAATGATCATAACGAGCAAATATGTGCGGCATCTGGCTTTTTGCTTGAACGCCATCACTGAGACCTAAACTATTGCGTATTATTTAAATAATATGCCTACATGTTGACTCTGTTCTTGCTGGTTAGACGCGCGGTTGCGCGTCCAGATGTTGCGTTTCCCTAGAAACGCTGACACTATCTGTCCTGATCGTGTAGTCGTGTAACTACATCAGACGATCAAAAAGAGAGTAAACGTTTGTCATTTTACTAAAATACTCTGAAAGTTGGAAGAACATGATCGGTTATGTTGTCTGACAGAAGATTACTGACCTGCCACAGATAAATCGCACATAGACTAACGTTACCATCGTTATGGGCAGAAATCAAGCTCCAAGCCCTGATCCCAAATGTCGATTGTTTTTCCTGTAATATTGTTCATGAGATAAGTAATAGTAAAATCTTGGCTGTACCATGGTTGTTTGTACATGGAGGTACCAGTACCTGTTTAACAAAAAAGGGGTTTTGGGTTGTTGACAGACATGCACTGCAGTGTAACATGGTATACTTCATCTAAAACTATTTTAAACAGCCATTCGTTCTTATATTATTATTATTGTGCATGCAATTTTTATGACCTCACATTAATTGAGAGACGTACATGGAACATTTATATGGCAGGGCCATTTAGAATGAACTAGTGAAGGCAATCCTTCATATATCCGTCCTACCTTCACAATTTATTAATGACCTTAATAAATTTCTACCTTAACGCAAATGACCTTATCACAGTTAATCTACCAGTTTGCTAATGCGATCATCTGGGACATGCAGAGATAATTTGTTATGTTTTTCTCTCCCTTGAATCCATGTGTGGATGGTGACACTGCAGAGAGATTAGCAGAATCACATGATGCTATTAAGCTCTAGACCTCACACTCAGTTTTGCTTTAGTCTGCTTCATTCTGCAGATTATTCTGTGGCATCTCATTGTGTTTGTCAGCTGAGCTCATCTGAACCATCTGGCTCTACTTGAAACAGAACTGATAATTATCACATTTGCATTTTTTTAGCAGATGTTTAGTAACTTATGATTGAGGAACGTTACAGCAATATGGAGCTGGTTTTAGCGATGTCTGGCACTCAGTATTACTGACCAGCCACAGATGAACTACCATGAGAATGGGCAGAAATCAAGCACAGATCCCAATATTTTTTTCCTGTAGTATTGTTCATAAGATTATAAATAATAGTGAAATCTTGATTGTATGTAGTTTGTTAATAATTATAAGCTCATTAGTACATGAGAAAAGCACTAGCTATTGATTTTATTCTGGCAGTTATTGCTCTATATTGTGGTCTTTATATTTTAGAAAGTGTAGTTGATTTTGGAGGTGTGGAGGTTTTGGGGCTTCTTCTTTAGGTCTCTTGTTTTTAAGCTCTCTTTAGGGTCTTTGTTTCTCTCTAAAGTGCTGGTTGATTCACTGAGTGCAGCCTTGAAGCACAACTGTGAAAGAGGCGCATTGTTTTTGCTGATGATCTTTCGAACTGGCTAATGAATTAGATGGCACTGTAGAGTGGGACAGGACTGATTTTGGACGGTGCTGTTTGGTTAGAACCAAAAGATGTATGATCAAGTATTGACATCAGCGATAGTCCAACTAGTAACCTAAGAATTGTGAAAGCTTCTTTATATGGTTTCTTTGACTCTAAGCAATCTATAGCAAGATTGCTGTCAGTATTGACAACAAGGCTAGATAACTGAGATGCTCTTTAATCAGAGCGACAGATTAATGACCTGGGTTACATCACCTGAAGACTGTTCTAATGTTATCACATTATTTAGAGATAGCAGAATAGAGGCTGTCACAGATGTTAGTAAATGTGAAACTGGCTCTTCAAGGGTTGAGGATATAAATAGGAGCAAAGGGTAAAACCGAGAATTGTTGTCAGTATACGGCTGGACGGCCTCATTGCCGTGTGGCACCAAAGCGAGGGACTGTCACAGCAGATCACTGTCTGAGCTGTACTGACGCCTGCACTAGTAGCCCTGTGTCTACACACAGATGAAAAAATATAGCACATTCACAGTGCCACAATGTTTTAATACTAAAAGAATGTAATTATAACATAAGAAATAATAATATTATTAAGAATTTAGTTCCACAAATCTTGACCCTGCCGATATGAACAACTAACACTAGCATGCTGAGAAGATTGATTGTGATCATTATGGTTGTGGCAAATAAAAACATTTGATGATGAAATGAAATCTACGGGCAAGCTTTCAAATGAATGCGCTGTGTACTGTTTTAGAAAGAACAAATGGTATTAATTGTTGGGGGTAGTTTGCTTACATGGCAGAGCAGCTAGTGGTTATGTGATCTGGAAATGAATAATTTTTAAATCATGCTTTTTTTAAATGGACACAATTTGCTAATTTAACAATAAAATGTAATGCAACAGTATACCTGTTCTTTTGAATGTGATATTGTTGCAATGAAGAAGTTAAGTTTTTTTGTTTTTGTTTTTAGTTTTGTGAGTAGGGCTGGGCATCGTTCAAAAAGTTTCAATACCGATACCTTGACTACCCTGATCTTTTCTGAAACGCCAGTATGAACAAGGATCATTTTCATTTTAAAACGCCATTTTAAAAAATGCACTAGTGTACACGCAGCCTTACATCTATTAAACAGTTCTCATGGGGGGCAGATTGATAGTTAGCAAGATTGAGTTACGAAAACAAACTCAAACGACTTGTTCAGCATTTGACATTGTGGTCAGTCACTGAACATGGAAGTGTGCCCGTGTGCAAATGCTGCATTTACCCAGGCTTATGCAGGACAGACAGGAACCTAGTGTGAAGGCAGCTGAGCTTTCACCGATCTCGGTATAACATTGTGTGGTATTGAAACGTGCTGTTCTGTGTCTAACCTTTGTGTGTGAATTGTGTTGTCTAAGAGGACCATCATGTCCTCTGACCTGCTGGTGGACCTTCACGATGATCTGGGAGGAGATGACTCTCCTAGCGCTGCCCTGGACCAGCTCAAACTGGTACAGGACAAACAGTGGCCACCAGATGACCCTTTTAGCCTGAGCAAATCCGGTGAGTGCATGGTGGTGGGAATTGTGCGTGTTTGTGTGTCATACAGGATAATAAGAATTTAAAAATTTAGTTTCATTTTGCAGAATTATACTGATCTTTTCAAAGAATAAAGCAGTGTAAGAAAAATGAAGTAATTGTCAAGTACTTTTGCTTTTGGCCTTCAATTTTATGACAGTCAACCATTGTTTACCAATACCATGAAAATGTATTCGTCAAAAAAATAAAATAAAAATACAATAGAAATTAAAACCAAATTCTTGTTTGTTTTTTGTTGTAATTCCAAATATAGGTCACCCCAAAATGAATGTTTAGTGTTTAACACGTTGAAGATTAGCAGGCTGACAATTTATATCCTCACAAAAGCCAGTGTACTGAATTAATTCATTCCATTTGCATCCATAAAAAAAAGAAAAGTGAGAACGGTTCAGAAAAGTGGCTTCGTTTCCTAGGGGCTTAGGTCACACACTGGATGAGAAGCAGGTATGGCACACCGGATGCGTCATTCTATACTCTTGTTCTCAAGTTTATGGCAGCAGTCCAAAGCAGTGAACACAATCACTAGTATACATGCAAAAATTACTTTTCAAGAATGAACAAAGTATGTGATACCACTGCTGATTTTACTTGCATTTGTTGGGTTGGTGGTTGTTAATTTCAAATCCTGATCATCTGGTTGAGCTAGCAAAGTGCCAAGTGGGATCTGAGAGGCTGACTTTCCTCTATCACTCTATAGCCATATACTCTATAGCTTGTGTTTGGGATATTTTATGATCGTTTCAGTTACATGTTTTTTTATTTTTGTTTGAAATGTAGCATTCATTATAGTCTTTCCTGCAGCGTCAGATATTAAAAGCCTTGGCGGCACATCACATCTGCCCTGGGATGACCCCTTCTATGACATTGCCAGACATCAGATTGTGGAGGTTGCAGGTGAGGTATCATGAAATGCACAAGCATCACCAGCTAGCGTTAATTCTAATTCTAAAATCTCCCGATCTTTCTCTTTCTTTTTAGGTGATGATAACTTTGGTCGGAAGGTCATTGTTTTTAATGCTTGCCGCATGCCTCCCCAACATCAACTGGATCATCATAAACTTCTCATGTAGGCATCGCTGCTCTACTTCATTTATGTGGTTCATTAGATGTGCTCAATACACTGTGTCGCCTGATAATTAAAGGGGTCATATGACGTTGCTAAAAAGAACATTATTTTGTGTATTTGGTGTAATGAAATGTGTTTATGCAGTTTAAGGTTCAAAAAACACATTATTTTCGACATACTGTACATTATTGTTTCTCCTGTGGGGGCGTGTTAGAACGAGCCGTTTTAGGTAGGCGTGGCTGACGTTCACTTTTATAAAGAATATCTCTTTGGGTTTGAGACTTTAATCTTTGCGATTTATGGATCTTCTGTATGCACGAACAGCTTGTAACACTCCAAAGACAAAGGAAAACATGAAATCGCATCATATGACCCCTTTAATATTTCTGCATTAACTTGTCCAGGCTGTCCTATGTAGATGATCACAAGACACTCTAAAGATCAAGGTCAAGTGTAGGGAACAAGAGTACAGGGAAAACATTTATAAGGATCCAATGAGAGAAGTTGTCCATAGAGACAGAAAGAGAAGATATAAGCAGCGCTTTTGATATATCAACTGATGTTTTCTGTTTGTTTGTGCAGGTAATTTGGTTAATAATAATATATTTCGATTTTAATTGATATGTTGTAAATATATATTTGTCAGTTCAATGTTAAAAAATACAAGCTTATGTCGATTTTAGAATACTGTTTTTATTTTAATTTTTTTATCCTGGTGTGACATTCAAAATAATAATCAGATAAAATAATCAGAGTTTGTTGGAAATGTTGTCAAAAGTTTTTTTAAATTATAACTTGATTTTGTTCACCACATTGGTACTTAATTTGAAACTTTATTTCAGTGGAATAATTATTGAAAATAAGTATTTTACATTTTTATGTAAATGTATGATACACCATATGTCACATCATTTGAAGATTTCAGGGATTAACTGTCAGTTCTTCCAAGATTAAAGTTAGCTTAAAATGCCAAAATGTATATTCCCATGAGAAATGTATTTAGGACAATTCATGAGGTTTTCCTTTCTTCATTTTTTTGGTTAAAAGTCAACCACTCATATGCTGAGTTATAAATTAATCATGTGTTCAGTGGGTCAAAGCACCATAAGACAATGTTCAAAGACAATGACATTTTTAATGAAGTGAAATCAAGACTTAGTTCAGTTCCCTATTGGGAACTTCAGGAGTTGTCTGAGAACAGAATGGTTTGTGTAATGAAATCTAGAGCAAATGTCAGACTCTGAAGAGTATAAATAAAACCTGAAGTTTCAGTAATTGACAGCTGATTCACAAATATGCTAATAAGTGCAGATGTGCCTTCTGTTTGTTTTAGTGTCTAATATGAACTCAAACTCGTGGTAAAAAAAAGACAAGTTTTGATTTGGTGTGTGCATTTATTGATATTTGTGTGCAGGTATTTGAAGCAGACTCTTGATAAGTATGTGGAGAGTGATTATACCCTCATCTACTTCCATCATGGTCTGACCAGCGAGAACAAGCCCTCTCTAAGCTGGCTTCGGGATGCCTATCGAGAGTTCCACAGGAAGTGAGTGATGCTGTTGTTAGTGAGAGGCTCATGAGTGCTTTAACAGCAGCACACCAGAGCAAACCTTATTGGTTCTGTCAAGCTTCAGTATTGCTGTGTCTGTTGCAGGTATAAGAAAAATATCAAGGCACTGTACATAGTCCATCCCACCATGCTTATCAGAACCATCCTTATTCTCTTCAAACCCCTTATCAGGTCAGTGCCACACTATGCTCAACGTTATTTTATTCTCACTTTGATTGTAGAGTGTGATCTGTACTGTAATCTGAATCTTATAGCCTGAATGCATAATACTTCATAATACATCACAGATGGATGTGCTTATGTTCTGTTTTCAGCTTTAAGTTCGGCCGTAAGTTAAACTACATAAATTATTTGAGTGAGCTGGAGGAGATTGTGAAGTGTGATCAGCTGGTGATCCCCAACAGAGTCCGAGAGTAAGAAATTCTAGATATGCTTTGCTTTTTATAAACACAGTTATTCATGTGTTCGAATCACACTGTCATATCTTAGCCCAGATTAAAAAGTTCTTTTGAGGTGCATTCAGGAGTTTCTTTGTGTAGGTATGATGATAAGATCCGTCTGTCCCTGAAGCCGTCTGTCGTCCCTGGACCGATCTCTCCCCCTCGTAGTCCTCTTCCGTTCCAGCAGTTTGGGGTTCCACTGTCAGTGTAAGTTAAGTCGCTAGCAGTTCCTCTCATATCTCACACAGCTACTGTTAATGACTGAAAGCAAGAAATTATTCCTGAATGTAGTTGAAGATGACAGTCTCATTTATACTACAGAATTTAATAGAAACATTTTTACATTTTGATTGTGCACTATGAGAAATTCTTTTTTGCTATTTAGATTTTTTTTAGAGGAGCTTTGCTTATTTAGATGATGTTTTGTATTGTTGCTTGTAATCAGATGGAGACACAGGGCGGCAGACTCAGAGGGAATTCCACTAGTCATGCGTGATACTATTGGATTCCTGCAAGAGAATGGTAGGTCTTTTAGTCAAGTCAGATTTATGGCTCAATCAAACCTTTTACGTACCTCTAAACGTGAATGTACTGTATGTATCCACGTAAGGTTGGATATACTAATAGTAGTCTTTTTGTTTAGCCTGGGGGGAGGGTTGTGGAATATTGGGCCAAATTTATTATAGAATAGTGTAAACTTTATTTATTTACTTTCTTAAATTGAGAATGTGAATTTTATTCCCATCTTCATTGTAGGTCTTAAGACAGAGGGAATATTCCGGCGTTCTGCTAATGTTTCTTTGGTTAAGGATGTTAAGCTGAAATATAACTCAGGTAAATTCATGTGATGCGGAAGAATCCTCACACATTTCCTGTTCACAAGAATGATTGGCATCAGTCCTTAGATTTTGACGTGTGTGTGTGTGTGTGTCTGTAGGAGAGGAAGTGAGTTTCTCTCAGCTGGACGATGTCCACTTGGCAGCTGTGATCTTAAAGATGTTCCTCAGAGAACTTCCAGAGCCGCTGCTTACCTATCAGCTCTACAACGACATTGTCAACTTCCACAGTGAGAACACAAAACACAATGCACTCACATACCAACACCAGCAGCTTCCAGAAAGCTCACATACACGCGCACACACACACATCTGTACACCTACTATACTGATTTGTTTACTGATTGTTAAAACCACAGCTTTTGCATGTAGACTATTTACAATGAGCCTTGAAAGTGACATGACCACACACACATTCACACAAACTTGATTTGCATTCCATGTGTGTTGTGTTATCAGATGTTGACACAGAGTCTCAGGCAGAAAGGATTCGGAACATGCTGATGTCACTTCCTGAGGAGAACTATGCATCACTGCGCTTCCTTATACAGTTTCTTGCTCAGGTAATGCTCATCATAATCGGCAATGTTCAACAAAAATAATTTTTACCTAAAAGTTCAATTTAACTTTTTTTAAAGTTTATATTTATTATATATTTACATATTATTATTATTATTAGTGCTGTCAATCGATTAAAAAAATAACTAATTAATCGCACATTTTTCTGAAATTAATCGCGATTAATCCTACCTAACATTAAAGTTTTTAAATATACTTTTGTATTGCAATAATTTCACATTCAATCTTCAAATGAATGTACAAACAACATAAAGACAGTATATTTTTTAATGTTTAATGGCATCTTACTGAAGGCCAGAATCAATGATACCAATACTGATTTCTCTATAAAATTGCCCCCCTTCCATATTTAACCATTGACAATAGCCATTCAACATTACAGTATAATTGAGAGCTATCAATTTTAACATTTATTAGACTTTAAAAAATAACTTCTAATTTAAGTGAACTTAAAACAATCTTCACATAAACCCATTATAATAAATGTCATATTTACCTGTGCCCTTCAGCAGAAATATACAGAAATTGAAATGATCAAACACTAAATTCTAAATTAAATATAAAAAGCTATAAAAGTTCTTATTTCCTCTTTTTTTTTCTTTGTCCTTTGATTAATAGACATCACAGCAGCTGGTTATTAGGTTATTTCTTTAAGAGCTGCCATTGCTGAACGTGACGCGGATTCTACATGCATGCATTTCTCTCAAATCTTTTTACCTTTTCTGACCCACTTCAGGTCTTAAAGTCTCTATTAATGAGTTGAATCGGGTGTGTTAGATGAGTGAGACAGTGCCGGGCTGCTCCAGGACAGTTTTGAAAACCATTTCAGAGACATGTTCTTAAATGTGACTCATATAAAATATATTACATGCATGCACAGTTTTAAGGCAGCTTTAATCGCCTTTTTGGCAACTTCATGACTTAACTGACCACGACATTGCATGTACGTAGTTTATTTTGCGCTTTGATATGAAAAGATACAGGCTAGAGCACGCGCTGTGAGCACAGTACCGTTTCTGCGCTTGCTTGACTCGCGCCTGGCGCTGAAGTGAAGTGGAGCGCGCGTCTGAAACCTCTCCCGCTCTTCCCCGTTCACACTGCCAGCGACTTTTTCTCTGTATGTCGCTAGACTCTGTGCTGTGAAGACGCTTGTGGGCGTTCCTACTGCTGTCGCTCTAATGTTATTGGTAGACTGCACGTCTGGATATATCTGGACACATAAAATGCAATCACAAACTATATATTGCCGGTAAAACTAAGATATCATTCGATTATGACTAGGAATTAGACTTGTAATTAGGCCGATATATCGGCCGATATTTGGCATTTTCAAATATCGGCATCGGCCGATAAGTTTTTCTGCTTGGCCGATGTGTTCGAGGCGTTTTGACATCGTGCCAGACTTTTATTTTGACGGCGCTGAGAATGACAGCGCCAGAGCACACAGTGCTCACATTCTCCCTCCAAACCTTTAAATGACTAATGAACATGTAATTTCACAAACCTTGCATACTTAGTCGAATCCAGCTGTGAGATCTTGTGAAGTGTGCATTAGTATATTGCCTGATCGCGTGTTCTCTGCGTGACAGCCTATCCGTGTGAATTGAATCCGGACAGGAGGAGAGTTCAGTTTCACTGGAGATGCGCGATCAACTTTAAACTTGTGATTTCAAACTATGCTGATTTATGCATTTGCGCACTGTCATATTCGTGTCATTTTTACTGCGTGCTGCATGTAAAATGAGTGTTACCTTGGCTTTAGTTGAAAAAATATGATTCCCAATGCACACAAGATTCCCAACTTCCCAGATTACAGAGTGCCCTGTTGGTTACAGTGTTTACTTACTTTTTGTTTATATATTTTAAAATATTTCTTTATTTGTGAAAAATACTGTAATAGAATTATAGAATCAGGAAGTTGTCATCTAAAGTGTAAGTATGTTTATTAAAATAAAAAATATACTTATATATATTGGCTTTATATCGGTCACCCTGCTCTCTAAGATATCGGCATCGGCTGTCAAAAAACCAATATCGGTCGACCACTATGTATGAATCAAAGTCACATAGACAGCCAACAGTTTATTTTCTCCGCATCATTTTTTTTATATCCATGTATGTGGTTACAGTAAAATCATATTCATATAAAACAGTGAAATCGCTCAGGAAATCTGTCCTGTCTTGCCTGCACTCGTGACGGTGACGTGTGAGCGCCACTGACAGATTCTTCACTCCTATTGGTTGTCGCTCGCGAAATTGGCTGTTCATTTGCATAAAGTTAAACAATTTTTAACTTTTATCGCTTGACTCGCATCGCTTGACACGCCCACATTCTGTCGCCAACGGTCACTGCCGCTCGTGTCGCCGGAAGTCACCAGCTCTCCATTGAAATTGAATGGGAGCATGTTGCTTTGTCGCCGGCAGTGTGAACGGGGCTTCGTTCTGCGACTGAATAAATGCACTTCTTGTCAAGAGAAAAAGTGACAGAAGCAGCAGTTGTGAGTGGGGTGGCCAACCCTAGCCCCGCCCCTGCGTTAATTACGTTCAATATTTTTAACGAGTTAAACTGAAAAAATGAATCGCCTGCGTTAACGTGCTAATTTTGACACCACTAATTATTATATAATTATATTGTATATTATATATACATACATATTATATATATATGTATGTGATATATATATATATATATATATATATATATAATGTATATATGTGTATATGTATATATATATATATATGTGTGTGTGTGTGTAAATAAAGTAATACAGACACACATATATTATACTTATTTTTATATATATTTATATTTAGAATTTTAAATGTAACATCTTATAATTTGTTTCTTTCCTACTTTGTCCTTCAAGCCCTTTAGTGTTTCTGATCTTTATTGTTATTAATGTGCAGGTGTCTGCTGAGAGTGAAGTCAATAAGATGACCAATGCCAACCTGGCTGTGGTGTTTGGGCTCAACTTGCTGTGGGGGCAGGATGCTTCCATGACACTCAGCGCGATCGGACCAATCAACAACTTCACCCGCATCCTGCTCGACCTACATCAGAAGGTCTTTATCCAGTGAGGAGCAGGAGAACTTTTCACAATGACTCCTCTCTGGTTATTGTCCCACCTAGTTCCATAGCTTTGCTCCTCTGTGGCTGTGCCCCGTCCTTAATGTCTCCCTCAGTATTGCCAAATGCATGAGTATTTTAACTGGGTGAAGCTACGAAAAAAAGGATACTGGAGGGCGCAGAGTGGTCAAGCTGTCACAAACGTTTAGGCTGTGATCAAATTCTGACAATCGTCTCCTATCTTTCCTGCAGAAGTCATGTAGCTGCTGTCAGACATAATGGTACTGCACAGGCACTAGCGTTTTATATGGTCTGTTAGCAGAGGCCTGAATCAATAAACCAACAAAGTGTACAGGTAGCTGCTTTCATTTTTATTTTTTGGTAGCTCATCAGCTATACTTCGGAAATTTTTTGTTGGACTTTACAGAATTAATTTCAGTTCATTTTTCCAAGTAAAATTAGACTAAATGCACACGTCCTCATTTTTGTAAGCCATAGTTGGCACAAGCTATGGACAAGTATAAAGCACTACTACTCAAACTTGAAACACTTATTTTAAACATGCTTATTTCATTTTACATAAAATATATGATATTATGTATTGTCTCAAAGAGCTTTCATTCAGTCTTCGTTTATATTATCTATCATTATATTTTTATTATTTCTATAATCTGTTTCATCTTTTTTTGGTGGCTCAGTGGCTCCAGGAACAGGGCAGCTGCTTTATGGCCAGCACAAATTTCCTGATGCTGAAACAGAAAAGTCATTTTTCTGATCAAAACCTGTATGTGTGTGTGGGTGTATACATTTATACATATGTATATATATATATATATAATATTCACGCCAACAGTCTGCTTTTTCTCTCTGTATGTGTGGAGTTGTGTGTGGTTTGTTCAGTAATGCTGTTGTATTATTCTACCCCAGACATATTTATTTTGGCCAAAGATTATATGGTTAAAATGTTTGTGTGATCAAATTTATTTGTAACTTGGAAGACGTACTGCCTGTCGGGGACAGTGCCATTACACATGGGTGCATTTGAAATAAAAGCCCAAATCAAGATAGAAATAGCAAAGAACAATTTGATGTCATTTTGCCCTCTCAGTAAAATTGTGGTTTTATCTTTGAGGAAACATATCATAGTGTGATGAGTTATTACTGGTGTACTGGAGTACATAAAAGTACAGCGACATTTTAGTTGTATCACAGGGCTCTGTACGTGAAGTGAATCGTCCAGATTTTGCACAATAGAGTCTTGTTTCATGGGTCTGAAATCCCCCCCAAAAAACATAAAGCAGGTACTTGGGTACTAATTATTTAGCACTAATGAGTTAAGTGTCATATGCCTTGATATAAAATTGTAACTCTTTACTGTGTCATGTAAATGTCCTATTCATGTCAATCCGTCCGAGCATTGACATGTGGACCAGTGGCTTAACTAGTTTTAGACAAGCGCCCTCAAACCTAAATGTATGTGTGCCTTAATGGAGTGAACTGGCGACGATATTAGCTGTTAAATTCCCTTTCTCTGGACAGATCTGTGAACTTTGTGCCATTTTGTTGTATCTGTATCCAAACACCTACCTGTAGACATGTATATCTGGTTTCCAGGTGGAACTTATTACTTCTTTTGTGAAGGTTCTTTTCTTCCATTTTGGCTGTTAAAATGTATCCTGTGCTTTTGAAATCTTTTGTATATCATGTTGTGATTTCAGAGTAATAAATTGTTAGAGATGGTGTAATATTTTTTTCCCTCTCTGGATTTGTTTTTTAAGCTTTTTTAAACATCCACAGGTTTTGGTGAGCAAATAAAAACACTTTTACCACAGTTTTCTTAATACGGATAAAAGCAGGCAGTTATATTTAATTGGCGTTTACATATTTTGTCCCAAAAATAACTACCCTGTGAGGAGTATAATAAACTAATTATAAATACAGGTAATTATATCTTATTTTGGAACACAATCATTGCCAACAACATCATCTATAAAGTGCAGAAATGGCATATAGATTAAGAATACAAACAGTAATTTGATTACACAGTTAAAGTCACACGTTTTGTTCAAATGAAGTAATAAAAATATAAGATTATTTTTGAGGAAGGCTGCATATAAAATGGATCTGTTGCACTAGATATAATTGTGTTGTTATTTGAGGTTGGCATGTTCTACATGAATCAGAAACAGGTCATGTCTCGCTTATAAATGCGCATGTGTGTGTATTTGACAGAGCAGAGATGTGGGTAATGGTAATTTGTGTGCGTGTCTATAATGTGAGAGGGAATGTGTGATGATGTGTATGCACTGTTCCTGTAGGGAGGAGATTCTCTGGCTCCTCACACCCAGCTGAAGCTCAGTTTCAGGGGCCGTAGAGCTCACCAGAGGATACAGAGCCTTGCTGACCTGAAAGGAACACAAAAGTTCCAGGAGCATTTTAAACCCCCACATATAACCTACATCCAGTACTTCCACATACTCAGTGCAGTGATATTTACCTGTTCCAGCCCAGTGAAGGCCACCCCAAGGTTCACTCCATTTCGGAAGAACGTCAGTGTTCCAGTGTTCAAGTCCAGCAAAACCCCAATGACTGTATTTCTTTCATAAAAAGGCTCTGTGTATTTTCGACTCCTTCCATTATGCCAGACAAAGCCTTTGTATGATAGACCCCAACTCTCACTGTCAATGCCTTTGATAAACAATAACAATAAAATAAACACAGTTAAAATGATTCAAAGAAAAGCATTGTGTGCTTTTGTATGGTCTACTTGTGTGGGGAAGTAGTGGGGAAGTCGTGGCCTAATGGTTAGAGAGTTGGACTCGTAACCCAAAGGTTGCGGGTTCGAGTCTCGTACCGGCAGGGAGTGTTATGCCAGACAAAGCCTTTGTATGATAGACCCCAACTCTCACTGTCAATGCCTTTGATAAACAATAACAATAAAATAAACACAGTTAAAATGATTCAAAGAAAAGCATTGTGTGCTTTTGTATGGTCTACTTGTTCTGTACGTTTCCTCCCTTGTTAATCTAGGTGGTGTTGATAATTAAAATTCCTGTTTGATAATTAGATGATGTCATTCATTTTTAGGTTGTCAAGTAAGATCAACCTGAGGGAGTTTAGGTCTGTGCTGAGCGGAGCTGGGCTGATTTGGTAGAAGAATAAAAGCATTCCTAAGAGGAACATGACCGTACTCACCTATGAGGTTAACAAACTTTTGATCCCCTGTGTGCAGAAGTGCATTTTGGGTACCAACCCCCACCATCACAGAGCTTCCATAAGGAGGCTCTAGGAACTCGATCTTCCAGTAATGCTCACCGTGAGTGAAACCTTACACAGAAATATGTGTTATTCTGTAGTAATGAATCAATTATTATTAGAAAATTATACCACAACACATGATAGTTATCCTACAAAGCAATACTCTACTAGAGCATAATTAAAGCCTTACTAGCATTATAATTGCTAGTTAAAAATGAACTTGAACCAGGTGTGTTGCAAAGGATACTAGCACTTAATGTTCAACTTATTATCACTGAACGTTTATACTGCTAAAGCAGTATCAGCTTGATTACATGTAAGATTGTACTTTAATAATAAAACTAGCTGACTTAATGTGAACAACAAAAACAGCGCTTATCACTCACTAGTCTCACCTTTGGTGCCTCTGACCCCTGCAGTGCCCTGACTGTCCAACAGAGGGCTGACATGAAAATATGCAGCTTGTCGGCATAGAGACAGATGAGCATCAGGAGATTTACTGTCCGGATCCCATTCCCAACTCTCCCAAGTGTGACCTCTAAAAGAGCGCAACATTTGCTCTCTACAACACACAGCATATATACATATTAATGACTGTACAGTAAAAAATAAATAAAATTAGCTATCCAATGTCCCCATTACCAAAAGCAATGTTTTTTTTTTTGCCATCATTTGATAGTTGATAGTTTGCTATCATTCGAATATTTTTAAGTTAAATATACATTTTATTACATACAGACGACGAGCGTACCATGCTGAGATATCTAACGTAGACTATTTTTTGACATTTCAAAACGCGGAGACCATTCAGACGGGTGCGCACGACGCACACATCGACTATAGAGAAAACATACATGATTTACCATCTGTACGCTAAATTATGTAATCCGAAGTGTAATGAAGAAGCAACTAAAACTTTATTTTGGGCACTTGAAATCCGCTTTTAAAAAGGAATTTACATTTTTAAAAGCATATATGCGTTCCGATAAAAGCATATATGCGTTTACAAGTTTACATATATGCGTTCCGATAGCTGGACGACAGAAAAACATTTCACAACTGCTGTCAAAACAAGTTTTCATCCTAATTTGGAAGTAGGCGTGCATTTGTGCTACGGCGCTCATGAATTTTAAAATAGCCGCTGCTGACGTTGCTTGGTAGCCTTTCAGTAACGCACCCTAATTAATATTCATAAGCCAAGCATTCGACATTCCATTGGGCGAACGACGAGCTAACAAATATTAATTAGCTAGTGGAACTCCAAGGTTTGCGTAAAGGAGACACAATGTTTTTGACCAGCTCAGCATATAGGGGAAACAAAAACAAGCCTGTCTGAAATAAATCAGTTTATTACCCAACATTTACATGCCATATTAACAAAGTGAGGAGAGAAAGAAGACACTTAAAATAATAAAAGAAGGTCCAGCTTCTAATGACTTGCCAAACATAAGCTTTAAAAGAAAAGGGAAAAAAGCATTCATCACCATTTAAAGACCTGATGAGTAGTAATGATAAACTGTCCCTAATTTAAAAATAAAAAATTAAAAGTATGAAAAGTTATGGTAAAATGCATTTACAAGAACCAGGTAAGCAGACACAGACTCACAATTCACTGTTGTCAATATTCACTGTAGTGACGTTCATGTTTAAGCCTGGACATACTCTCAGATTATTCAAGTTTTCCCCTCACATTAAAGTTGTAGAGAATTTGTATGGTGTCAGCAGTACAATGACAGAAATCTGCTTCAGTGACTAGTCAGTGAACTACATGTGTTGTCATGATGAGCAAAACAAAAATAAAGGCTGGTACAGGTTTATACATTCATTACAGTGAGCTTTACTTACACAGTTCTGCTATTTTAATAAATACAAGGGTTGGAAATTTTATGTTGCTCAGTTCCTTTAACAGATGCTGTTCTCCTTATACCTCAGTTCACTTTTTTTCTTGAATGATGATTCTCTTCATAGCTCATTGCACAAGGAAAAACTGACACAAAACAGGGTTAATGAAGACATCCAATGAGGGATGCTTCAGTGAAGGAAGCAAGAAGAGTAAAGAAGTTGTGAAGGAAGCAATCTCTGTTCTGTTCTGTTCTATTGTAGCGTGTCCACAAATGCATCAAACTCATCAATGTTCTTCTCATAAATGTCCAGTTTCTCTGGAAGAGAATCCTGCAAAAATACATGTTCACTTTACCAAACATCTAATAATGAACACATCACAATGTTACCGAAGTTTTAACATCATACTACGGCATGAATGTGAATAAATCAGCCTAAGTACTACATATAAACAATACTTGCAATTATTTTTTACCCTTAAGATTTTAACACCAACCCTGGGTTTGGTGCTAAAAAACTACCTGTAATGTAATCATACCTATATGAATACTCTCTATGTCTCTACTCTTATGTATATTCTCATGCCTTTCTTGCTTTAAAGGTCAACCTGTCCCATATAGATTGCAAAAATGTTCAGTATGTGCTGTGATGAGAATGTGTTTGTTTCTCACCAAATCCTCAGCCATAGACTGAGCGCTGACATCGATGGACAGGCTTGCAAGCTGAGGAGGGTTTTGAAACTCTCTATAGAAAGTTCCCAGATCCATTGGCAAAAGGTCATCCTTGGAGAATGCTGGTTTCTGTTTGGCACACAAACACAGAACTGGTCTTTGAACATAATATGAACCATATCTGACTTTTACCATACATTTAGAACAGGGATGGGCAGCCTTAATCAAACACACCTGTCTGTAATTTTCAAGCAATTCTGAAGACTTAAGTCAAATATTGTCTTATTATTGGGAGATGCAAGGGTCTGTAGTACTTACCATTGGAAAAAACCTAACTGCTAACTTGGATCATGTGAGGCATCTCAGCCAATCATACAACAGCCTCGGTCTCCTTCCCTTTGTACCGCCAAAGCGTTAGCATTAGCCGTTACACTTTTTTGGTTAAAGGCTGCAGGCTTGCCTTCCAGTGGCTTTGCTTAAGTTAGATTTTTCATGTGTGTTTGTTTAGGGATGGAGCTAAACTCTGCAGGACAGTAGCCATCCAGGACCGGAGTTGCCCATCCCTGACTTAGAGGATTTGACTAAACAAGATAATAAATACTTGCTTGTTTACACAACTGGTTTCACAGTCCAATTCTCATGTCCCAGCTGCCCACACCAAGCAAGATTGTCTTTTCTGGTTTTTAATTCTCCAGTAGAATTTGTATTGGTTTTAGCCCAACGCTAGAGCTCTGATCAACACCAAAACAGTGCTGCTCTGCCATGCAGAAACAGACTTAAAAAAAAAAAACATGATCAAGCAGGTCTCTTTGGGCCTCTCTTAAGCAACATCAACTCACTAGCTTCAAAGACTTCCAATTGTTATGGGATACTGCATCATTCAACACTGTATTTATGAAATAAAAATTAAGAAGAGTAAAGTCTTCTTTAGATTTATTAAACATCAAACATATGTAGCTTCCTCTCAGGGCAGAGTCTAAGTCTCTTTTTTTGATGAATAATTGACTTATCTGGATCACAAGATGCTCTGTCAAGGGCTTGATAAAACTCCCTTTTGCTGTCAAACCTCTCACAAGAGGAATCAAAAACATCAAAATGCCTACCAGAACCCATCTCTTTAATGATACTCATCAGTTCCCATTCACTCAATGTACTGATGCAGTGCCTTTCAATGTGCTCGCTGTTACATACAGTAGTTCTCAACAGGACAGCAGATATTGATAAGTGAATTTTTATTATATGTTGGTGCACTTACAAAGTCAACCATGACAAAGTCATCTTGTGGCTGCCCCCCGCTGTGGCTCGAGCTGTTTGAGTGCAGGCTGCCTTGCAAGGGAGACGAAGGAGCTGGGGATGGAGGAGGGTGCACCTGCAAACAGAGAAAAACACCTCTAAATCACAAAAAAAAAAGAAAATGAGGAGACAGTGGATGATGCAGTTGCACACTAAGGACACGTAGTGTCCAAGTGGGTTTTCTTAATTTGAAATACATAGTAACTATGGGTGTTTTTTGGTTTCAATACCATCGGGTCGTTCACCTCCAGGTCATTGGCTCTTGGAGCGAATGCAGCAAAAGGAAGATCCAGCCTGGTTGTTGTCACCTGAGTTCCACACATACACAACACATCAGAATGCATTTCCCCCTGAACATGACAGTGTTCATAATTTTTCAGTGTTCATAAAATTCATAATTTTATTCATAAAAATGCATTAAATTGATCAAGTCACAGTTACAACATTTAAAAAGATTTCTATTTCAAATAAATGGTGTTATTTTGATCTTTCTATTCAACAAAAAAATTCTGAAAAGTTCACAATTTCTACAAAAATATTAAGGAGCACAATGTTGCTCAACATTGACAATAATTACAATAAGAATTAGAAGAAATGTTTCTTAAGCACCAAATCAGCATATCTGATTGATGTTGATTTTAACGAGAACTATTTCAATATACAATAAGGTAATTTTTGTTCTGAAAGTTATTATAAATTATTAGTGTATTCTAACCTGAGTGGTGGCTTTGTTGACAAAAGCACCAACTTTCCTGGTGAAGGTGGTCTCTAGAGCATCACAGAACACAGTCTTCACCTCGCTACCACACACACACAAACATGGAATCAAATTTTGCTGAATTGATAAATGAAAAATCAGTATTGAACAGTCTGAATCTCTTCACACTCTTACCTACTACAGGATGTGGGCTGTGCCGGCTGAGGGGACTGTCCATTGGGGCATGATGGGATACGACCATGCTCAGCTGCAGTGCCATGATTAGGCTGAGCCGGCACCTGTGGGACTCCACCTTCTTTACCCGGCACAACCATCTGATTTGGAAGAGACACATACATGGCCACCTCAGTCAGGTCAGAACGACACAAACAAACCCATTTCTGTAGACAGGTGCAAGTAATTCCAAGCAGTTCTTCTACATCAGAAGGGATCAAGGGCATGAAGTTATGATAGGGAGGGTGGGGCTTCTGCATGTGTGTATGCGCTGGTGCATTGTGTGCCGTACCTGGTGAGGATGTGCACCAGCAGTAAAAGCCGTAGGATGGCACAAATCCACAGTTCCCAGGGCCGGAGTCTGATATGACAGACGAGAGCTGTACAGCTGAGACAGAGATATTCATATCACAAATAAGAGTCGAATGTCAGATTAAAAGGTCGGCTTTTAAAATCTGGTCCTGTAAAAACCTCACTGCAGAGCAGAGAGCAAGAAGGATCAGAGTAGTTGTCAGAGCAAACACACAAATGCTTCAAGTAAAACAGCAGGCAGGTCAGCTCAAGGAGAAGGCAGCAGTGATTGTGTGCTTTTGTCAGAGCAGTGCTCAAACAATCTCTTGTGTGAGTGATACTGTATAACCCTCTTAATTAAAAGGTTATACAAGGTTATGAAGGGTAAGCAGTGGAGTATAGGTTACTGGGGCAGGCCACACACACACTTTGTACTTAATCTACCAGCTGCATGCGTGTACACACACTTCTCTCACACACACATACTGGACTCACTTGCTGTGAGACGCCAAGCCCCATGAGGGGAACCTTCAGTGTGGCCATCAGAGCTGGCTTAGGTGTCTTAAAATGTGCCTGACTTACAGTACACACACACTACATGCACACAGAAAGAAAGAAAGAAAGAAAAACAAAAGCAACAACAGAAATTAAAGCACTACCACAGAAAGAGATAACGGGAAGAGAGAATCTGATTTCATGGTCACATAAATGACTTTAATGCTAGTCTTCTGCAACCTCCAATACTACACAAGCATTATGTGGAAAGGTAAATACTGCAGCAAGTACACCAAGACCAATGTTATTTTAGTATAATTTGTATACTATTTTAGAATTTATTAATATTTTGAAACAGCATTTATTCCTATATTTTCTTTTCTCATTTAAATTTTAGTAGTTGTGTGCTTTTGTCATGTTATTTTAGTTTTTAAAAATATTTATATTTAGCTTTTATATATATATATATATATATATATTATTTTTGTATTTTATTTCGCCTTTACTTCAGCTTTATTTCATTTAGTGAATTTAGTTAACAAAAACAACACTGTTCAAGACAGCTGACTAACCAAAAGCTGAGAAAAATAATGAAAAGAAAACACCTAAGAATAGGGAAGATATGTACTGTACTAAGCAGCAATCTCAGGTCATATTCATGGCTGCAGGAAAGCAAAAACCAAAATCACATATAAAGAATGAGACCTGTTCATCAGGGAACAGTTGAAAGAGACTCATGAATGAAAACAGCTTATCCAAGGTTAACATTTAATCTCTTAATGGCAGGCTGCACTGCACCTGTACTGAAGTCTGACCTGTGCAAGGAAGGTGGTGAAGGGTTATTTTTAATGGGATAGATGGATCGCTGATAGTGACGGCATTACCTGTGATGGTGGGGAGGTGGAAAAGGACGTGGTGCACACCTCCTGAGAGTCTTCTATTCCTGCATAAGTCCCTCCCTCATCTTCTCCAGGCGTTCTTAGAGAGAAAAAAGAACAGGCCAAAGGATAAGAAAGCAGAGTTGAATGAGCTTGAATACCTGTACTATCAGTATGTAAAAGTGAACTTCTGGTATTAAGGGTTTAATTCCAACTCATCTTGAACGCTGAAAATAAAAAACACTTAAAAATTGTATGTCTTTCTACTATACAATAAAAAAAATGAAATATTAATTTTTACTATAAATGACAATTCAGGTGATATTCTACACTGCGATATATGCAACAGTTTGGGGTTGGTAAGATTTTTTTAAATGTTCTGGAAAGAAGTCTCTTATGCTCACCAAGGCCACATTTATTTGATCAAAAATACAGTTAAAACAGTAAGAATGTGAAATATTATTACAATTTAAAATAATTATTTTCTATTTTATGATGTAATTTATTCCTGTGATGGCAAAGCTGAATTTCCATTACTCCAGTGTCGTATGATCCTTCAGAAATCATTCTAATATGCCGATTTGGTGCTAAAGAAACAATTCATATTATTATCAATGTTGAAAAGTTTAGTATTTTTTTGTAGGAACTGTGATATATATTTTTTCCATAATTCTTTGATGAACAGAAAGAACAGCATTTATTCGAAATAGAAATGTTTTGTATAGGGATGTAACGATTCACTCATCTCATGATGCAATATGATTCACGGTACTGATTTCACAATACGATTTTCTTTAACAAAATTAGATTTAAGACAAATTCTAAATGAAAAGGTGTCCTTTTATTATTTCTCAGATAAAATGCTACACATTTCATGTCAAACAAGTGATAACAAAACTAAACTGTATTTTTAAAACAAATCCCAGATCAAATAAACAAAAAATAAAAATACAAGAAATCTCCTCATATAAACAAACTAAGGCTTTGTCTGTGCTCTTTCCATTTAAAAGTATAGGCAACCACTGCATTTTAATCACAATCCAAACAAAGATGCTGCATACATGCAGCATGAGCAGTTTGTGACTTAAATTTGACTGAATAATTTTGAAATTTAAAGCAAAAACAGAATGGTCTGACTTTAGCTTTGTGAAATTATGTGCAAACCCTAGTTATGCCCTGGTATAGTAAATATTGACTTGTTGATAATGTATCAATCTTGACACAGAACAGGTGTCAGCTGACTGCTTTGTCCTGTCTGTGAAGGGGAACCGTGTGGGCTTACTTTTCATTCATTTCCAAACACCACGTCTCCAGCTCCATGGAGTCTCCCTGCATGGGTAAACGCAATTTCTTAATACTCAAGTAAACGTCTTTTTATTAAGTTAGGCATTTTAAACATTTTGTTTCTTTTTATATTTTTGTCATGATACTGTTATTATATTGATAGTGAACTAAAAGAAAGACTAGACCTCTGAGGTTTTGAGGGAGATCTCCACACACATGGATCGGCCGATCCCAGGCAGCTGCCCAGCAAGAGCTTTTTTTGCCTCATGAGTCACCTCTGGGATGTCTTTTATTGCCAAATTAAACTGAATAAAAACATGAAAACAACCAGACAGGCAGATCTCACATTAGTTATGACGAAGAAAACAGGACCATTGTATGTGAAGCGTCCTGGATGTGTCTTACCCAGTCTGAACCTGTCGGTGATGAAGATGAGCAAGTGCTGATCTTCTCTCCAAGCCGGGCTTGAACTATAATTTGCACTGTCTGAAAGACACACAGAAAAAGCAAAGGATATCATCACCCTGTTGCCTGGCTGGGATACCAGATTTCATGAATGCAACAATACCCTTAGCACTGCAGTGTTTAATGCAATCACCTTCAAGGCAAAGAATTTGATGAATTTATCCAAGTCCTTCCTGTCCTGTGAGCTCAGATCACTATCCATTGTCGCACAAGCCTAAGAGATACAAATTAAAGACACTTTCCTCAGTGAACAGTAAAAAAGCTGATATAAACACAATAATTAAAAAGGTACATAATACACATATCTGAAAGTCAGGTCAATTAGTAGGATACCATGGAGGAAAAAGCCCTCATTATAAAATAATAATGTTCATTTACATTTATTCATATTTTAAAATCGTAACATATTTAGATATAACATGTACAAGATGAATATCATTAATGTAAAATACTGCATCACCTATTCTATCTAAAATTGTACTTCGTCAACTTAGTTGAATATTTGAATGACCGATGACAGACAAACAAACTAACAAAACAGGTTTTAATGAATAGCGAAGATGTCTGAAATGTAGATCTAACTCATGGAATTACTGAATAATAACCACCACTGTTATAACATATTACATTATTATAATATAATAACAATAACTTGCCACTAGGGCCTTCTGTGCCAATTCTGGGGGCAGAACTAAATTTAACTTCAAAATTTTTTTTTTTTTACAGATGTAAGAACATTAATTGGTCCACAAATCACTAATGAACAAATAGACACAAAATCTTTGTGATGCATGCAGTAGACTTTTGGCAGAGTATTCAACATATTACAATGTCATAGATCACTATTTTCCAAATATGCAAAATTAGATCAGTTAACCTCAAAACTGTTTCGACTAACGAAATCTTAAAAACGTTGATATTCAAATGAAAAGACAAAATGAAGAAGAGCAAAGCCATTCATCAAAAGTGTTGAGATGAGATTGTGAGCCTTCTATGATCAAGAGAAAAAATAAGGTGTGGGACATCTTGTTTCATCCAACTCTAATAATAGTAATAATTAACGAATTTACTGGTGTCTTGGTGTCATTAATACTGTCGCGTCTCTACGGCAGCTCGCCTCCACGCATTTAAACATGTACTCAATAAAAAACAACACAACACTAAGACACCTTCATAACAATCAATGTCACATGACAGCTGCCAGTTCATCCGACTCGAGATTTGAAAACAGTAGACCTGCCATTTGTTTCTCACAGCCAAACATCTCAAATAGTTTACAATCATCTGTATGTGTGTGCAGCCAATGCTAACTCCTTAGCAAAACACGCGCACATACTTACAGCTCATCACAGAGTGGAGACTGAACTGTTAACACGTAGAGTTTGACGTTACGTCAGCAAAACAGCGTGGCTGGTTGCGTGAAATGATCAAATACAGACTAATCGATCCTGTATTTTCAATTAATCACATCGTAGCACCACAGCGTCACACAATGACAGGCTCCCCGTTTTTGTTTATTTTGCTTGTTTGGCTAGGGCAGGAATGACGTGTTGCCTGTAACGTTACCGATTCAACCACGCCACTTTCGTTGTTTTTTTAAATATGGTTAAAGGACTGTATGCAATTGTGATATA
Source organism: Sinocyclocheilus rhinocerous (assembly GCF_001515625.1). Taxonomy (NCBI): domain Eukaryota; kingdom Metazoa; phylum Chordata; class Actinopteri; order Cypriniformes; family Cyprinidae; genus Sinocyclocheilus; species Sinocyclocheilus rhinocerous. Next base: position 40,787 of record NW_015632478.1, read on the forward strand.
ATAAAGTTATATGCACATATGTGTTATATTATTACATGCATCCGCCTGCTCTTAGTTTATTCTTTAAAACAACCAATACAAATATCGAAAGTGCAGCCCCTGAACAGGAAGTTTGTTACGTGAATGACGTCACATCTCAATGTCGGCGTACACAAACAATCGCCAGTGCAGGTAACGATTAACTAATTTTCAGTCAGTCTGAATGTTTCCACTGCCGTTGTGTTTATCAAATTTGTTCCCTATGAGATAATTTAATTCAAGAGTTGGTTGCGTTCGGTTTTGTGTAAAATACTGTGCTGAGCCGACAAACTAGATCATATAACCAGCTCAGTTTAATTGCGATAAGTAACGTTACTGTAATAAAAAATATGTGATTAGGTCAAGATAAGCTTTAAACTTGTGTTGTAAGCAGTCACACATTGAAGAAATCAGTGTAGCGGTGCATGCAGAAACATTTAGCACAAATATACCACTATATTTTGTGGTTTATTCCCTTGCCATTAAATTACAGAAACTAAGAAACGCTGATCTGTGGGTGTTCCTAATACTATGGCTGAGGGCGTGACAGCAATTTTGACATGTTTCTCTCTTCTGGCTAACGTAATTAATCTCTAAATTTCTCTTCTTCTTCTGGAAAGTCACAGAAATGCTATTGTGGATTTTTTTGTTCAAATAGGAAGGCAAAAATTATATTTGTTGTGGTTTTCGTCCACCACTATAGAAGTTTACCCAACTATGACGATTTCCGCTTCTGAGAAGCCCAGAAATGTGAAAATTTGGATGTTTATTTATTTAGTCATTTAGCAGATGCTTTTATCCAAAGCGACTTACAAATGAGGACAACAGAAGCAATCAATTGTAGTAATTAAAACAACTAAAAACAGATCCAAAACTAAAAGCTAAAACTTTATAAGTACTACTTATACACATTTAAAAAATAAAGAGAATAAATAAAAATGACAAAGGCATACAACAAAATTTCAAAACTTAACATATAAATGAAAAACAAAAAATAAAGCTAAAAACAATTCAAAATATTTGCTAATGCTTACATGCTAAAAAAAAAAAATGTACACATAATAAGAAATGGTTATAAAAACTAAAACAGAAGTGAAACAAGTAATAGGAAAGAGGAGAAATAAAAAGCGATACTTATCCTTTGCCGGTGTCCCTGCCTGGATGTATCATGTTTTAGTTATTGACATGGTATTACATGACAATAGCTGACATTCACATGTGTCATTTGTCCACAGGTCCTCCTGAGTGTGTGGAATGGCAATCTCTATTGCAATCCTAGACTGTGACCTGCTGCTGCATGGCCGTGGGCACAAAACACTTGATCGATTTGATATCGAGACAGTGTCAGATGAATTCCTGCTGACAACATTTGGCTTCCCACGTGAGTTCATTTATTATCTGGTGGAACTGCTAAAGGACAGCTTGTTGAGACGGACACAGAGGTCACGAGCCATCAGCCCAGATGTTCAGATACTCGCAGCCCTGGGATTCTACACAACCGGGTCCTTCCAGAGCAAGATGGGAGATGCGATCGGCATCAGCCAGGCCTCCATGAGTCGTTGTGTTTCTAACGTCACTAAAGCTCTGATTGAGAAAGCACCAGAGTTTATTGGCTTCACTAGGGATGAGGCCACCAGGCAGCAGTCTAAAGAGGAGTTTTACCGAATAGCAGGAATTCCTAATGTCATGGGAGTAGTGGACTGTGCGCATATAGCCATTAAAGCTCCCAATGCAGACGACTCTTCCTATGTAAATAAAAAAGGATTTCACTCAATCAATTGCCAATTAGTATGTGATGCCAGAGGACTGCTGCTGAGCGCTGAGACACATTGGCCAGGTAGTCTGACAGATAGAACTGTCTTTCAGCAGTCCAGTGTGGCAAAGCTTTTTGAAGAGCAAGACAATGATGAAGGTTGGCTTTTAGGTGAGACCCATAGTTTGGTTGCCATAGTGACTTTTTCTTGACATTGCCAAAGTATCCTGTGAAAATGTCAGTGTATTTTCTGTCTCTTGTCTCCAGGTGACAACCGTTACCCTCTGAAGAAGTGGCTGATGACTCCAGTCCAGAGTCCAGAGTCCCCTGCTGAGTACCGCTATAACCTGGCCCACACAACGACGCATGAGATTGTGGACCGCACATTCAGAGCCATTCAGACACGTTTCCGGTGTCTGGATGGGGCAAAAGGTTACCTGCAGTATTCTCCAGAGAAATGCTCCCATATCATCCAGGCCTGCTGTGTACTACATAACATTTCCCTGCAGTCTGGCCTTGATGCCTGGACTTTTGAGAGGACTGAGGCCACGGACCAATCAGGGGAGAATATCGATCTCAATGACACTGTCGACCCAGAGGCTCTCAGAGTTCGACAGGAACTCATCCAAAATCATTTCAGTTAGGATGGAATTCACCATTTAATTGTTTTTAAGATACACATGGCTATTGTTTTCCTGTATGCAAATATTTTGTTAAGGGATAGTCCCTCCCCCAAAAAACATTCTGTCATTTAATCATAATTTAACATTTTACTTGTTTCAAACTCATCTTTCTTCTGTTGAAAACAAAAGATGATATTTTGAAGTTTTAATTAATTTCATGGTATGGACAAAAGTAAGTAAACAAATAAATAAAAAACACTGAGATGTTTCTCAAAATATCATCTTAATATTCTACAGGAAAAAAGAAAGTCAAAGTTTTAGAATGACTAAGTGAATGATGATGGAATTTTTGGGTGAATTATCCCTTTATGAATGTGCTTTTTGTCACTCTTTATTGGTCCTGTGAACACAAAAAACTGCAAAGCTGGAGTTTTTTATTATTATTATTATTTACAAGTAATTTAGGAATGAGATATGGAAATGGACAGGGTATTTTATTACAAATTATTGTAATTTTAATTTAGTTCTTTTTGATATTTTACTCAAAACTTATAGACCTGTAAAATGTTGACATCAATAAATAACACCTCAACAATAGTTGTCTGTTTATATCTCTGTCACGTGCATTATTTGTTTCAAAACTTAAGTTCCACAGGAACAAATGACTTTCCAAACAAGGCAAACCTCTTGCTAGTTATTTATGAACTCAGCTTCATTCACATTGTTCATTTTGTTTAGTTCATATCATCAGAAACACTCACCTACTAAAAGAGTATCTTCCTCAAAGATTTCTACTGATGCTCTGAAATCTGAGTAAAAGATATATCAGGGCAAAAATAAAAAGCTTTAATTTTAGCCCGGGTTAATGAATGGTTCTGTCTCTGCTGCTCCGGAGGCTCGACTGTCAAAGGCGATAAATCAGCTGGTTGTTTAATGAGTCTCGCAGTCGAGCCCGGTGATGAATGTGGAAAAAGAAGAGAGACCACGCTGAACAATGACGTGCTGTCCGCGGTGTCTCTCTCTTTCTCTCTCTCTCTGTGTGTGTGTGTGTGTGTGTGTGTGTGTGTGTGTGCGTGCGCTATTTCCAAAGGCGATAAATCAGCTGGTTGTTTAATGAGTCTCGCAGTCGAGCCCGGTGATGAATGTGGAAAAAGAAGAGAGACCACGCTGAACAATGACGTGCTGTCCGCGGTGTCTCTCTCTTTCTCTCTCTCTCTCTCTCTCTCTGTGTGTGTGTGTGCGTGCGCGCGCGCTATTTCTAATGTCATTACTAAAAGCAGACAGACGGAGAGCGCAGAAGCAGCAGAGGCTGCAGCATATGAACTCCACAAGAGTCTCCACTGGATCACAATGATATAGATTCAAGCACTGTTCGCACTTTTAACAACTTTCGGGAGCAAAGTAAGTATTTCTGGGGAACTTTGTTTCATTCTTTAACACAGTGCCTTGTATTTTAACTTTGTATTATATTCAGAGTTGCATCTCTGCTCTGCCGCATTTATCTATCATCTTTAGCGTAGCGGAAGTGCAGTCAAGCTTAACCCGAGAAAAAGCACCTGTTACTAACAGTAGCTCTGGTCATTTATTTGGCCTGCCTCTACGAGTGTTATTATAATATTCAGATATAATATTATCCACAGTGATCATGTCAGAATCTGTACGGAAGATGTTGAGGGCGAAGCTTGTGGTGCTGGGAAGAGATAACTGTGGGAAGACAGGTAACCCTGCAGTGTTTTTTTCGGGGTTAATGACTATTGGTTGGTCTTGATGACTCTAATTGATCTGTTTTTCTCTTTTGAACTACAGCTCTGTGTGTCAGATTCATCACCAGACGTTTCATTGGAGAGTATGAACATAAAAGGGGTAACACAAGTGAAATACATACACAGTGGTGCTGTAAAGCTGTTTTCACGCTCTAAATATTTGTGTATCTGCATTTTATTCATAAATTCATAAGTAATCTGAATCATGTGACATGCCATATATGTTTTGTGTCTCTTAGAGGTCACCTACAGGTGTCAGAAAATCGTGGACAAGGAGGCGATTGAACTGGCGATTTTAGACACAGTTAATAAGGTACAGAATGCTTGAGATTAGATCTGACAGTATGTTGTGTTGTATTTTGACTCTTACTTATTAAGGGACCATCTCTTTGTCACTGTGCATCTGCCGCTGTGCTGTTTTACAGGCCTATTGTTCCGTAGACTCAAAGAAAGACAGCAGGATGATCTTGCCTGGTCAAACAGCTGATGAGACACAGGACTCTCTGAACCATTCCATTCCTTTCATGTGTGCTGTGCTGAATCTCAGGCTGGTGGAGCAGCTTTAACAGCCCGCCTGCCATTGATCGTGTTACACAGTAGAGCAGCACTTGTTAATTCATAGGATTAGGCTGAAGCTTTACCGTCTGTGTAAATGCAGTAGAGTAGCGGTTCTGATATTTTGGAGGACTTTGATACACCCAGTTTAGGTCATGGAGCCTGTACAAATGAGCTGATGATATAAATCAGGTGTGGGTAAAAGGATAGTTTATCAAAAATGAGAATTGTCATAATTTACTGACCATCATGCCGATCCAGACCTGTATGACTTTCTTTCCTTTGCAGAACACAAAAGAATGTTTCTGTCATTACATTGAAACACTGAATGTCAGTGGGGTTTCATTTTTGGGAAAACTATCCTTTTAAATAATGGAGACATCCAAAATGTGCAGTGCTTCGACTTGAGATCCAGGATTGAGAACCACTGAATTTGAGAAGCAGGAGGTTTTGGGTCTATGGATTTAATTTACATCCTTTGTGCTCCTGAATTGCCTTAAGAATCACATCTGTGAAAGTCTAGATGCACGTCACCTCCATCCTCACAGATCCGCACACATTCACTCACGTGCAGAAGATGAAAAACTACTCGAATGTGTGAATCTGTTTGTTTTCAGGAATGTGCAGGACCTGCTGCGTCGTCTCTGGAGAGTTCCATTAAATGGGGTGATGGGTTTCTCATTATGTACTCTGTGACGGATCGCAGCAGTTTTGAGGCTGTGTCGCGCCTGAAGAGACTGATTGACCACATTAAACAAACGCTTGGTAAGACCATTCAGATTGTGGATGTGAATGATCACAAACTAAGGAGAAATAGTAACACTGTTCTGCTATTAGCGCTACTGCTAGCAGTCTTGTTTATGTATATGGTCCCTCCAACTAGCAAATAGCGCTGTTATCCATCAGTGTGACTCAGCCTGCCTTAATTGGTCTCAGTTCAGAGATTTCACCTCAGGCATGAACTCTTAATATAGTACACTGCAGCGTGTGAGTGTAAGTTTGTAAATGACAGATAGATTACAACGCTGCAATATTTTATTATACCATCCATCTCCAGGTACTGTCATTTTAATGGCAGTCTGTTCTTTGTCAGAGCTACAGCATCCATTACATCATTCTGTGTCTTTGTGTGTGTGTATATGTCTTATTCCAGGTATTCCAACAGTCATCGTTGCCAACAAATGCGACGTGGAGAATGGCCGAGTGGTGAGGACAGATGAGGGACAGGCATTAGCCTCAGACCTGAGGTCAGTGCGCTTTATTTCTACTGATAACTGCACAGTTGTAAGTGATAGTATGAAGTACATACAAATATAGGTTAATTTAACTGAATTGTTTAACCCGAAGATGCATAAAGGAGGTCAGATTTACCCAGTAGGGTGTGGTTTTTGTAATATTTTTTCCATTGCAGTTTTCATTATTATTATTAATAATAATATTTATTATTGTTATTATTTTTGATCAAATTATAAAAATTAAATAAAGAAATACCACTATAATACTATTGAACTGTAAACTATTTCATAATAATAATAAATTGACTTTATATAAAATAATAATAATAATAGTTATTTATATAACAACAGTACAATTACAATATTTATTATATCAATATTTACTCAAATGTATGTGTTTTTTTCTTTGCTCTGGTTAAAATATAAAGCTTTTATTTTGGCAGGAAAGCACAGGGGAACTTTTCTTTTGAAATGCTTCGCTTTTTTTGACAACAGATTTATAAAGCATTCTCATTACAAACTTTGGAAGATGTTTGGTGCATGTTGCATTTTCAAATGCATGTTATAAGCTCAAATAAATGTATACACTACATATAAATCTTGTATTTAAGCATCAGCCATGCAATTTTTATGTTTTGGACATAAGTTCTTTGAAAAAAAACAAACAAATATTTTTTTTGGTCAAAATATTTTGTTAATATTTCATAATATTATCAGTCAATATTAGTGAATATTATTTATTTATAATGTATTCATATATTTAATTATAATAATTACAATTCATTTTTTACACTCCATTATCCATCCTAATAAACATTTTTATTTCATCACTACCAGTCAAAAGTTTGAACGCACTTAGATGATCTTCAGTTTGATTTAAATGGTTTCATTACATCATTTAATATTTGAATTCGAAGGTTTTGCTGTGTGTGCTAAAGGTAGGGTTTCACTGGTGATGTAGGTGCAGTTTCTTTGAGCTGTCTGTAGCAGACGACGCTTCAGCAGTGGAGGCCGTGTTCGGGCAGCTGGTGCGTGAAGTGCGTCAGGAGTTCCTGCGCCACCTGCTGGCTATGGACAAGCGCTCACGAATGCTGCAGATGAGACATGCACTCAAAAACAAACTCACACGGAGTAAAACCATGCAGTGGTGATGACCAGAAAGACTAAACGCAGTTCAGACATGACAACCATAGTGCTGTATCCTGTAACCTTTTAGAGAACAACAAGTGCCTTTTGGATTTCCAAATACTGTCATGGACATTGTCACCTGTGTGTCCAGCAAAAAGTAGTGTGTTTTTTAAAGGTGCAGTGTGCAATTTATGTGCCACTGGCAGGTACAAACTGAATTGTGAAAATAATGACTTAAAACACTCCCTTCCATTGTTTGGACAAACAGGTAGTCTCACCTCACACTTTTGCAGCTGATTGAGCCAGAAGCTGACATGTTTGATAAACGGTTGATAATCTACAGCAGGAGTGTCAGACTCAATTCCTGGAGCGCTGGAGCCCTGCAGAGTTTAGATTCAACCCTAATTAAACATGTTTCATAAAACAAGTTTACCAAATAAGCCAGGCTTATTTCAGTTAGTCTGACTTATTTTCACTTGATTTGGTTTCATAAAGCAAACTTACCATAGCTCAAGCTCAGTCACTCTGGTAACTTATGCTGGGAACTAACCTGGTACGGGGCAGGCTAAACTGAGCTCCTCTAACACTGACCAATAGGAACGCATTGATATTATGGCGCTGACTTTCTCACAATTATGTGACTTTATTATCAGTCCAAAAATAAAAGTATACAGAAAATGCAACTTAAATAAATCAAATAAATAAAAATATATAGGCTACAACTGACTGTATTTAATGTATTATGCCCAAGATTTAATGATTTTGTTTTAAGATATTTGAAAACATTTTAACATGCTGCTACATGCGCATTCAGTTGATCAGCAGTTTATAGTCATGCAGCCTTTCTCTCTGGTTTTATGATGGCTGTACCTTATGGTTATTAGTAGAACATTCAAACATTACAATATAAAATTGCTCTTTAAAGCATTAAAAACACTCAATTAAAAGTTAAAATCACAAAATTAAAAATGAAAATAAATAATATAAAACAGACTATATTTTATGTGTTAAGAGGAATACACCAACTCATTTGAGCTAGTAATTAGGGCTGTATTAGCTATCTTACATTGATTTACAGTTACTGCTATCATAAAAATACACATATGTAGGATTAAAATTCTACATGTCACATTTAATGTCCAACAACAAATATTTTAGCAGAATGCATATTTTATTCAGAATTATTGCGCTATTATTCTATTGCGTTCCATCTGTTTAGCGGGCAGCAGCTCTCGTTCACTCACGTAAGCCTCGCCCGCTCCTGACAGCAAAATGGATTTGCATGACTTTCTAACATTTACAGATGAAAAATATACCTGTGACGTGTCAGTTATGCACTGAGGAAAACACAATGTCTCAAATGCAGTAAACATCACACACATTCGCTGTTTGCCGTGGTGGATCGATTTGATCCATGACCGACATTAAGGGCTGCTTAAGAATAAGCGAGCACATCAAATTATCCTGACTCATTGAACCTGGATCGAATTAGTGAGATTGCGTGAACTTAAATTGTCGTTTATGAAACCGCTTTAGTCCCGATTGATTTGTTAGGTTATTTCAAGTCAGGTTTTGGACTTTAATCCCCGCTTTTCTTAGCGTCCAACTAATCAAGTCCTTCTGACTTGTTTGAAAACTACATGGTATGAGCAGGGCCGCATTAAGACCTTACTGGGCCCCGGGGCTATGACTTACTGCAGGGCCCCCTATTACAAAATTATATACAAATATAATATATATATAGCTTTAAATAGGATTTTTGTCCCATCAAAATTTTGATGCATTGAAATTTCATAATTCTTGTTACATGAATTCTGCCCCATTGCTTGATGTCCCTGGACAGTTAAATTTGTTTATAAACCACAATGCTTAAAATGCGTTTAAATGAAAACCTTAACCTACATCATGCCGCATAAAACGATTGATATATTTCTACCGGTTTATCTTTCAACCCATACGCGAATATACTTTGTCCAAACACAAAAAGCAATATACATCCATCAAGTTGTTAACTTCTTAATCAAACTAACCTAAAATCTGTGAGGACGATGACGCTGTGATTTTATCTGCTCCATGTGCCCGGTCCACTTGCTGTTTCACAACTTCCACTCCATCATCAGCTTTAGTAAAATAACCTGATAGCTGGGGATTTTACTGACTCACATCGGCGCTACCCATGACCAGTCAATCTACTCCACAGCCAATCACGGGCCCCCTCCTTGTCCGAGCCCCGCCTAGCCCAATGGTTAATGCGGCCCTGGGTATGAGTGTTGGAACAAAACTCTGCAGGGCTTTGGCCCTCAAGGAATTGAGTTACACCACCCTGCTCTACAGTAAGTCAACCACTCCGTGCACCTTTAAACCAGTTTAAGAGAAAGTACTTTAACATTTAAAATGGATCCAATTGACCACTTGAGCTCAGTTTACATCTTCCTTTGCATCAATTTCACTGTAAATGATGTCATTCCAATGCAACATTCATTGTGTATTTAAACTGAATTTTTGTGTGAGAAGTCATAAATGCTTATTTATAGGCACCAAATTCTTTCTGATAGACTGAGCTTGTCTAATATTAAGTCAAGCTTAAAATGGCAGATGACGCACCATGTGGCAGATGATCTGTCTTCCGACTTGGTATTTTGATGCTCTTTTGATCCAATTTCATTTTCATGTGCCTCTATTAGACTGAAATATCATGAGGGCACAGAACCAAATATATGGTGTTTTTCTATTTTACACAGCTGTTTTTAGACTTGCTGCGTCCTGGCAGTGTGCACAATCCACTCTGTGGAGTAAATTGTTTCCAAAATGGGTTACAGGACATTGTATCGTAATGCTAAATGTTGTATTATTCATTTTGTTGTTTAAATGTTAATTAGAATGACAGTGTTAATATTCATTTGCTGCTTTAATGTAAAGCAGATCTTAGAGAGAAAACAGACTGTTTCATTTACAATTTTATTTAGCAAAAATGGTAAAAATAAATAAATACAAATTGATCAAATGCTCCAGTAATATCCAGCCTCCTCAACAGAAAGAATTCATTAAGTTATATATTCAAATAACTTACACGTGGACTTCTATGAGAAAAGGTAAACGGACATCAGGCAACACACAAGATTAAGAAACAAAACATACAAAATGTAGAAAAGTAAAATGAAACAAAAGAGCAATACACATCCCTTTTAAAAACTATTAGGAAAGAATCTAGACAATTTTTTTTTTTTTTTTTTTACAACGAACTGAAGTAAATTGTGTTCTTAATTTATAGTTAAGGACATTAGATTAAGCACTGATATTTTCACATTGCAATAATCTATCCTTGGTTTTACTTAAGGGTTTCATCAACCTGAATGAGGTAACAGCATGAGGTGTAAGAACGTGAATCTTCAAAAACATTACTATGCGTATCTTGAAAACATGAACAAAAGCCTGAGCTCTCGGTAAACACTATTAATATCTGAAGAGATCAGATTTCACACACTTCAGGACACAATACCCAATTCTCATGTGTAAGGAACATGAATGAGGAGACACAGTAGACTCCCATCTATCTCATCAGAGAACATCTGTCACCGAAGCACTGTCAGTCCTACTAACCACATCTGGCCTCAGGATTCTTGGCCCCTAAAGGACGGGAGACGACATTTGCAAATGTCACATCTGATGAGCATTTACGTAAGGGCTATTTTCCGTTTGCTTTCTTTTTTCAATGCACTAGAAAATCTGACATACCATTAAACCACCAAACAGAACGCAGCTTCTTTACGTCACTTTGGAATTTTCGCAATTGTGATGAAATATGTTTTAGTATTAACTTCTATTAGACAATACTTCTGCGATTGTTGAAAACTCTTGAAAACGCAGATGCGATATAAAATGAGGGGCAGATACCCAGATCATCAGCCTGGGATGGAATGGTTTAACTAAAAGTAAAGTGTTTTCATAAACATACCAGCAAATTATTTTATGTTTTGATATAAGGTGTAAGAGTTCTTATGAGTAGTGGTCAGACTCACTATAGGCAGCGCAGGCACTGTCCTCACTAACACAACCTGAATGATCACACACTGGATGATAAAGTAGGTTGTTTCCGAAAAGGGAAAAATACACACACGTTTTGCTGACAACTGACTCTAAGACACCGACAAGTCATAACACTACGATGAAACAGCCTAACATAGTCTATAGAACTTAAGGCAACCAATACACAGAGGCTACAGCAGGCCAGAGCTGCATGTTCAGCATTGAAAACACTCACAAACCTGAAATGAAGATATAAACACTGTAGATATTTCTGTCTTTTATCAAAAGTGTGTTTGACACCACTGTGTTTCTGGATTATTTCTTGTGCTTTTTTCTTTAAAAAAAAAACACTGGAAGTGTCATCTTGGCACATGATACAGTGTTCAAGCTACGGCTGCTGTATCTCAGATGTTAGAACTGGTCTGGTGTGTTTGTCTGTGCTTGTTCATGTGCAGTCACACACTGTGAAATGCACAGCGGTGAGAGAGCGTCGAGAGCTCTGATACGGTTAGAGAAATGCAAAAGGTAAATAAAGCGATAACAGAAGAGCCCCTAAGAGACAATGGTAAAGTAGTTGCGCTAGGCACGTATAACGTACGCCTGCTGTGTTGTGCTTTTGGAGAGGTTTACAGAACAGTGTAGTAAAGTGTGTTAAAATGATACAGAACAGAAGCCCTTAAATTGGCCCCTAAAACGTAACGTTACTGGCATAGCGGTTTTATGGGATATTTCTGACTGCACGATTCCTCCTAAGTCGTTGGACAAGGCATGAGACCCCTGCTACAGTCTGGGTAAATAAAAAATCCTCTGAATGTGGAAATGGAGTGAGAGTGATGTGAGAGACATCTCAAATCATTCCCTTCTGTGACGGCGCCTGAACTGCGCTCTCAATAAATCACATCTGTTCAGTAGATAAGGCATGGTCAGAATTTACCTCACAGACACTTCAGGACTGACACTACAAATACTATTCTACTACTCTTAAATATCGATCTAATGTTCCGAGTAACGTAAAAGAACAGTTCCCTGTGGCATCGATTATTTGGCAGAACAGAATTACGGAATATTTTTGTAAGAAAGAAGAAAATGATAAATAAGGTCATATGTAAAAAAGAGCAAAACATATTTACAGAAATGTTTCGGTTTTTCAAAAACACCACAAAATAGACAAATGCAAATGAAAATAGTTAAACCTCCAGAAGAACGCCTGGAAGACCTGTATTTCTGTCAGAGTGTGACGAACCTGTTTTTGCGCTCCATGTTCTGTCCTGGAGACACAACAACTGAAAACTAGACGAAACAACTGCACCTCGGTTGCGTTTCACAGACAAAACGGACACTGAACTCCTCAACACGTCATATCTTATGTCTTAGATCAGAGCTACAGGACCTGATAGGAAGCTGCACTACTCATCTAGCAGGACGAGACCTTCACCCCGATCCAGCCTTCAGAAGCTTTCCCACTCAGAGGTGCTATGGCAACTGTATCAGGCACACAATGGTGTGATATCTTTAAATTTTATTACTCTTTTCTATATCATTATTCTTTGTAGAAATCTTTTCGGTGTGCATACGTGAGCATACACATTGCTGGTACTTTAGGAACCTCCTTCCTGCATGTAGTAAATGGCACTATGGATTTTCTTTCCCTCATAGATACAAGAGATGAAACAACAACACGAAACAACAACACTGTTAACTGGCACGCTTTGGGCCCCAACTGTGGCGGGGTAGTCGATGCTATTTCACCCCCTCTGTCACTTCTGTAAGGGGCACGATTGAGCCGAGAAGGGCCTGCGGGATGACGCTGAGGTCTTTGTTGTTTTTATGTTTTTTTGTATTCTCCTCCCCTGTGGACACAGTTCCATTGGTACTGAGAACCGCCTGGTTGCTGCTGTTATTGCTGAAGGCTGCGGCATTTATATTTGTGGGTTCGCCCTTGATTCTGGACGTGCTGTTGATTTGAGCGCTCTCCCCTCTGCCCTCATCGCTCTTTGCACCGGCAGCCTCTGGGTTGTTATTCATGGCGATCTGCTTTAAGGTATCGCTCGTGTTTGTGAGGGTGCTAATTATCACCGTCGCTTCTGAGGAGCTTGTTGGGGTATTTGTGTTGTTGTTTGTGTCTGTGGTGACCGCACTGGATTTGGAAGCTCCATTGTGGGAGGTTTCTCCATTAGCCATGACCTCAGGGCAGATGAAGGGAGACAGCTGGATCCCTCTGATCAGACGCACCAGCCCTCTCGTTTTCTCAAGCGAAGCCTCCATCTCTTTCTGCTGGGCCAGTACGCTGTTCTTGCTGTCCACACAGCTCTGTGCAGGGAGAGAGGACACAGTGCTGCTGACTCATACAACCAAAATCTCCTCATTATATAGTTAGTGGCCTTCTGGAGGTACGGAATAATAAATGAATGCATCGGTTTGATTTGTAATTTCGGTGGTATGACTCATCGTGCAGACAAAATTGGATATGAACTTAAGAATTCTCTTACCGTTATAGAGTCGCTGAGCTGTCCGAATCTGTGCTCCAGCGTCTCTCTTTCCTGCTGCAGCTCTGTGCTCCATCTCTTCAGACGATCTTTCTCTCCCTCTTTAGCTGCAGGGAAATTAGTGTACATTTAAATCTCCTAAGAATGCACAGGTGGGGTTCTGGAAGTAAAAATCTCATTCATTTTCCCCATAGAGAAATCAATTTTTATAAATTCTGTAGAACCCTTTTGAAACGGATCTACCATGAGAGCAGAGGTTATTAATCAATTGTGGAGGCTTTTGTTGGAGCCAACAGTCAGCATTTAAGGCACTTATGACACATTTAAGATGCATGTTCTTGAAAGAGCTAGGTTTTCTAGCATATTTACTTCAAGTGCTTCAATCTTCATATTTACAAGTAGGCTACTTTCTACGGTGCCTGTGTTTGTGTTTTTATTGCAACATTTTGAATCTTTAAAGGGAGGTATGAAAGTCAAAGCAAATCGAACACTGAGACAAATATAATAAAATTAATAAAAAAAATCAAATACCATTATCATCTTGACAAGATATAGCATATTATACTTCTGTCCTTGTGTCTCGTTGTATTTCAAAGTGGTATATTGTACTACCATTATTATTTGATTACATCATTTGCAACGCTTCAAAAGTTGTAGTTCGTAGTTCATGTAGTTCATAAAGAGAAGTTAAGTGCACAGCCTAGAACTTTCGTCTTTTCTCCTGACTGTCATATACTTTTCTGCTTTTTTCAAAGTGTGCAATGTCGTGGTTCATCTCAGAGCTGGTTGGTTTGGTTCATGACTTGAAGAATTAGGGCGTGTTCACACTTGGTGTCTTTTTTCACAAGAAAAAGTTGACAACGGCGTTTTTAGTAAAAAAAAAAAGCTGTCAGCATTTTGGTTACACATAGCAGCCGAGGGTGTCTTTTGTTGCTATAACAACAGCTGCAACAGTAGCCTAAGTTGGCTCTTACATTGGCTTTTGAAGTTAACGAGGAGGAGAATGTCGGTTCACAATGACGTTTGTGGGTGCACGATATTATACGGGAAGGAAACAGTATGATGTGTATTATGATAGAGTTTTGTGCTTATATCATGCAACTCCATGCAACCGAAACTAGAACGATAAGTCTATCTACCGGCACCTTCTCCATTTTTTTTTTCTTGTTGTTCTTGTTGTTATGGAAACGACCAGGGGTGTGAAGTAACGAATTACAAATACTCACGTTACAGTAATTAAGTAGTTTTTATCAGTAATTGTACTTTTTTGAGTAGTTTAAAAATTGTGTACTTTTACTTTTACTTGAGTACATTTTAAGTGATGTATCGGTACTTTTACTCTGCTATTTTCCTCCGTTTGTGGTCGTTACATGCTTATTTTAATTTAATAAAAAGCTGGCAGCGTTTTGGTTACAAATAGCAGCCAAGGGCGTCTTTTGTTGCTGTAACAACAGCTGCAACAGTAGCCTAAGTTGGCTCTTGCATTGGCTTTTGAAGTTAACGAGGAGGAGAATGTCGGTTCACAATGACGTTTGTGGGTGCACGATATTATACGGGAAGGAAACAGTATGATGTGTATTATGATAGAGTTTTGTGCTTATATCATGCAACTCCATGCAACCGAAACTAGTACGATAAGTCTATCTACCGGCACCTTCTCCATTTTTTTCTTCTTCTTGTTGTTATGGAAACGACCAGGGGTGTGAAGTAACGAATTACAAATATTCACGTTACAGTAATTAAGTAGTTTTTATCAGTAATTGTACTTTTTTGACTGGTCTTGCTACTCGCTTGTCATTGGTCAGCTGTCAAAAAGGAGCTTAATGTAGGGCGGGTTATTTTTTTTTCAGAAAAGTTTAACTTTTTTTCAACTTGAAAAGACGCTGTGAGCTGCAGAAAAAAAAGCCGGCGGTGGCGTTTAAAAAAGCACTCATTACTTTTTTGAAAACATGGTTTACTCCATAGGATTATAATGTAAAACAGACGCTGGCAGCTTCAAAAAAGACACCAAGTGTGAACACAGCCTTAAGTCAATTTTAAGACAGTTTTTCCAAAGATCACAGGTTTACTGATGCATTTCATAAGAAACTCGTAAGAAGAGACCAATTTAAACTCCTAACTATATATTTAAGCTTACATCACCATTCTGTGTCACTGCAGGTTCACTGTTCTAGACAGCATTAGTTATATGTGAAACTCCTCACCTGCTTTATAGGAGATGTAGGAATGGACAATAGCAAGAGTCCCTGGCCACTCAATGGCATCTTCCTTCTGCAGAATCTGAAGAAAACATGTAACTGAATGATACTGAAATACACAATTGTTCACGGTCTGCATTGCATTCAAAGTAATACACACAAAAACACAAACGTACATAAACAAACGCACATAAACATAATGTGGAAATGAATTTAAAATAGTGAAATCAAATGAAGTGGAAAGAAATGAGGCTACCTAAACTAAAGTTTGGAGCAGTCTTGATGTAAATTTCTGGTTTTTAATATTTGTAATAAATATTAGGTCCTGCATCAATTTCTTCCAACTTCAGAGGTCTTAAGCAGCAGAACTGTGGGCTCATGCCTCTGGTTTTGGCGTTTTAGGCAGAGCTGCATGACGCCCAGATGATTAGCAAGTATCACATATGAGATGCTGTCCACTGCAGCCACTAAATACTGACTCGTCAGTCAAAACCTCATGCTTATAGTCTCTATTCCATCTAAATTGAGCTTGTTTTTAAACGGAACATTTTTAGTTGGTTTGAGTAAAATAGTGGCCTCTTTGTCCTCAATTTCATCAAATTTTGCTCTGAGATTACAATACCATTCATATTAAAAGTCTCTATATTGAAAGAATATAACCTGAAAGATTTAAATTAACTCTATAAAGACTGTCTGCTTTGTAAGACCAGTGACAAAAGTGAAACGTGACATGGCATGGTACAAAAAATGAAATGATTAACGATAGTGAGAGTGAACGGCAATGGATCTCTCAGTTACCTGAGACTCTTAATTCACCTCCGCTACCACTAGATGTCGCTGGTGAGCACGGTGAACAGTGGGATAGGGAAGTCTGAATTGTGTCTCAGTAACTGTAGTGGACTATCACAGTTACTTACATCCCCTGCTGAACTGGGGCTGGGTGAGGGTGAATGAGATGGAAGGGTGAGTGAGAGAGCAGGGGAGAATGGGCTGCCCGCAGTGGGCCGCTGTAGGTCTGGGGAGGTAGAATGATGGCTGCTGGTGGTTGGGGGGAGGGGCCCCCGCTCCACAATACTGCAGTTTTTAGAAAGGCGACCTGGGTGAGATGAAACAAAGGACAAACAAAACACAAAAGAAAAGAAAAAGAAAAGAAAAGGAAGACAAAACATTGGTGTAGCATACCTCTGACAAGCTGTCCTCATTGGCTAGGGTAGCAGGAAGGAGCAGACGGGGGTGGTGTGATGGTGGTTGGGAGGGAGAGAGCAACGTTAGATCACAAAAGGAAGCATTGCATGCTGGGTAACAACACATTCTGCAAAAGCTGGCCTCAGATCAGTTGATAAAGGCGGAAGGCATTATATTTAGGCAGATGGGGATAAGAAATGCCAATAACAAAGAACGATCAGAGGGCAATGATTCAGAGAAGCTTATCAGGCATCAAGAAGCTTATTTTCATCTACAGCTAACACAGATGCTGTCAAATGTTAAGATGAGCCTTTAAGTGAATATGCAGCATCATATATCAACAGACATTGCACATTCATGTGTGCACTGGACATTAACAGAACAAGTTCTTTATCAACAAGTACTAATAGCACTATTACATTACACAGGGTAGCAAAGTTTCAATATCATATATATAAAAAATAATAAAGTATTATTGTTTTAAATGAGCTCTATTCATTTTACACATTAGGGCCTTTCGCACCGCTTTAGTTCCAGAACTAAATGTACAGTACTAAAGTACTGGGACGATTTTGCGCGAACTATTTCCCAGTACCATTTAAAGGGTTGCATTCGCACCGAGAGTGTGTACAGCGACGTCATTTGTGCGCGGCGTTCAACAACAGAAACAAAGAACAACAGCATTAACAACAGGAGGATGGAGGACGCAGTGATCGGAACTGTGTTTTTGTTGTTTCTCACGGGTTTCACAATAATGGACATGGAAAGTCGACGTATACGTAAAGCGATTGAAAGAACGGAAAGGAGGACTAAGAATCTCCAACGACAACTGACAGTGCTACAAGTGCCTGCACTTCAGCGTCCGTCCATCTATCGCTGTTCTCCATACTTGCGAAATAAGTTGACACAAAGTTTACAGTGTTTACACGGCGTTTTAAATAATGGCGGGTGAGGGCGTTTTCGTACGCGTTTGGCCAATCAATGTCTACTTACGTCACGATTAGTACCAGTTGTGCTGGTTAGACCCTGCTCCGGAGTAGGAGCTAATTTGGTTCTCGAAAAAGGCAGTCCGGTACTAAAATCGCACCCAGTTCCGGCGGTGCGAAAACGCCAAAAAGTGGGTAGTTCCACAATTAGTTCTGGTACTATGAAAAGGTTCCCGCGGTGCGAAAGGCCCTTATTCAAACTTTAGTCAAAGTTTACCACTTCATTTAAACAGACATCAGTTTTCACAATTATGCCACATTAGGATTAAATTTAAACCTGAAAAATATTATAAACAGGACACTTCCAGCAAGCATTTTATTACCTGCAAGTAATTTCAAATATCTATATCTACAACATAATCTGTGTCTGTGTGTGTGAGCATGCTTAGCCTCTATTAAGTAATAGAGTGTGTGTTAAGTAATATAGTTCAACCTTTTCATTACTCTGCGTGTGTGTGTGTGGTTTTCATATGCGTTTGGCCAATCAATGTCTACTTGCGTCAAAATTAGTACCAGTTGTGCTGGTTAGACCCTGCTCCGGAGTAGGAGCTAATTTGGTTCTCGAAAAAGGCAGTCCGGTACTAAAATCGCACCCAGTTCCGGCGGTGCGAAAACGCCAAAAAGTGGGTAGTTCCACAATTAGTTCTGGTACTATGAAAAGGTTCCCGCGGTGCGAAAGGCCCTAATATGACTTGGTCCCAAATGTGTTCGAGATCTATTTAAGAAGTCCAAAAACAGGAAACAGTTCCTTTAGCTTCTCAACAAACACTACTACTGGAGGAGGAGGCTTTTAATCAGCCTTCAAACAAATATATTAACTACAGGTTTTAAATGAGACAGGAACTTTTTAATCCAAAAATATCAAAAAGCATAATTTTGGCTCTACTGCAAGTTACTCTGATTCTGTCCTCAATCACATTAATACTCACATACTTCACTTTTGACAGATATTTGTCTCAAGCCACATTTTCATGCTCACAGCTTCAGTTCTTTCAGGGACAGTTTACCGTAAGATGAAAACTCATTTGCTCACCCTCATGTTAAAAGAAGATATTTTGAAGAATGTCTCAATTTTTTATTTTTTTTGTCCATACAGTTAAAGTTAGTGGCGTCCAGTGTTGTTTAAGACTCTGAGTTTCCATTGTACGGACAAGAACAATCACCAAAACTTCAAAATATCTTATAGAAAGAAAGTAAGTCATACAGGTTTGGAACAACATTACGGTGAGTAAATTATGACAGAATTTCTGGGTGAACTACCCCTTTAATATGCAACAGACTGGTCATATCAAAAGATAACTTTGGTCAACTGTAATGCTGCGTTTTGAGTTTTTGTACTTGAGTCTGTCCAATACAAGTATTAGTGGCACACTATTGATGCAGTATTGTCGCACCTTTAGGATGTGCACAACTCGTCTAATTGTAAATCTATAAAGCAGGCTGTGAACATTGTCTGAGTCTTTTACTAATGTATACACTTTTACAGCAGCCTGAAGACAGTCATTATACCACTTAACACACTGCAGGGTCATTTCTTTCTGCCTCACACATACACTCCAGAGTGCCTGTAAGCACATTACATAATCAAACAGTCATTACTGTTGAATGTGTGCTTGTGTGTGACGGAGAGAGACTGACTGATGGGAGTAAAGCTGAGTGGATCAGTTCAGGATGAGAGGTGTAGAAAAAGGGCTTAAAGAACTGAATAATAACTGGCTAGTGATTTTTAGAGCAATAAAACTAGAAAATTCAGTCATTTTTGTCACATTTCACAGATATGGATAATATCTATGTTGTGAAAAAGTTTTCAACTTGAAACATTCAAAATGATGAAATGTTTCTCTTTTATTTGACCTTGCAACGTTCAAACAAAATGCCATAATTTGTTCTTCCAGTGAAACAACAGACTTCTTTCACTTTAACCCCGCCCCTTTCTTACAATCCACTGCAAACTCCCATTCAGATCTGCCTCCAATCCAATCAACAACCAATGCATAGAACCAAGTCTTTCTTTTTGATAATCCATTACACTTGGATATGTGTTACAATTTGGAGGAAAAGATCTGTCGCTACATCAGTTACATCGCAACTTCAATGTCAGTAGCAGAAATGGTGGAGGACAAGTTAAATCCCTAAAGTAAGAACGAAAGCAACAGTGATGCTTGCCTTAGCAAAAACCTCTAACAACCTGTTATGTCTATGCTTGGATTTTTTCAAGCAGAGTATCTAATAGAGGCACAGAAAGACAGCGTGATTGGCTGAACTCACCTCTCTTCCTGCTAGACTGGTTTATGGAACTCAGATACGACACTGAGCTCTTCTTCCGCTGAAACACAGAAGCATAGATATGTAAACGTAAGCATGGCTCATTCCATTGGATATTTTCAATCTGTTTGCACTGAACTGCTCTTGTTTAATGTGTGTGTATGTTTGTTACCTCTGGTTCAAACATGGCTCCACTATATATTGGATTTGCTGTTGTTCGTCTCTTGCGTTCCTGACGCCTGCTTTGAATCTCTACACAAGCAAAGCGGGAAAGGTCAATACACATGCATGCACACAAACAAACCCACACACAGACACATTTCTATCTCCTGACCTTCTAGATAGTCGCGTGTGACCAGTCCCAGAGACAACATGAAGGCCAGTTTCTGTGGAAAGAATGCATGCCATTATCTAAGTAATCAACATAATCTACATCACCATACTTATCATTATCGTCATTATAAACTGTGATGTAAACATAAATGTATTTTACCAGAGGGCTCTCCTGATGTTTGGAGGCAGGAGTGTGTGTGTTGGTGGGGGCAGGTGAAGATGGCGTATCTAAAGACAGTGGAGGTGAAGTGTGTGTAGGTGTGTCTGGAGAGATGAGCAATGAAGTCTTTGGCTCTGTCCCATATTCCACTGCGGGTATCTGAAGCAGAAACAAAGATGTTTTAATACACTACAATTCAAAGGTTTACGGTCAGTAAGATTATTATTTTTTTAATGTTTTTGAAAGAAGTCTGTGAAAATACAATAAAAAGTGTATTATAGTGAAATATTACAACAATTTAAAACAGCTCTTTTTCTATTTGAATATATTATAATTGTCATTTATTACTGTGATGGCAATTACAGTCTTCAGTGTCACATGATACTTCAGAAATCAGTCTAATATTATGATTTGGTGCATAAGGAACATTTCTTATTATCATCAATTATGAAAACAGTTGTGCTGCTTAATATTTTTGTGGAAACCATGATACATTTTTTGTTTCAGAATTAGTTGATGAATAGAATGTACAAAAGAACAGCATTTATTTGAAATAGAAATAATTTGTCTTTACTGTCACAGTTTAATTTAATGTGTATTGCTGAATAATAATAAAAAGCCAATATTAGAAGGAGACAGACAAAGATGGCTGCTGAGTGAACCAACTTTCCTTAAAGAAATGTTTTATGTGCTAATGAATGTTTTAGAGTAAACCTAAATACACTTAATGTGAATTTCCCTCACCATGTTGTCAGAGCTTGGGCTGTTGTGAGGTAACTGCTGTGTGTGTCTCTGCGTGTGTGTAGATGGGGAGATCAGGATGCTTGTGTTGTTACAGCTGTTGGGGCAGGGCAGGCCATTGAGGATACGCATCTGCTGGACGTGACCAGAGGAAGGGAGGGCAGTGCTCAGTAACACCGGTGACTGTAAGGTGTGCACAGAAACCTGAGCAGCAGCTGGAGACAAAGACACTGGAGGTTTTGGCCTGACCTGCTCACACACACACACAGGAAAAAGAGAAGAATTATTTGTGGAATGACTGGAGAAAATAAAAGGTGGACCTAAGCAGTGAAAAAATGCCTGAGGTATCAGAAAAGTACGGTGGCCGAGAAGTGCAAAGCAAATCACAATTCTGAAAACAAATATAACAAATTACAAATGCAAATGCAAGTCTAAAAAACAAAATAACAATTTAGAAAGCACAACAACAATTCAGAAAACATTATAACAAGTCAGAAAACACAATGATAAATTCGAAAACAAAATAACAAGTCAGAAAACACAATCGATGCATGTCGATCGCGTCAAAAAGCCAACGACAGGCGTTTATCCATCTGCGCCACTGGAGCTGATGTTATACAACCACTTTTAACTAAATGTAAATATACACTCCATAGTTTTTATTCCATAGTAAGGGCAATTCATACAATACATTTAAACTGAGCTACTTTAATACCATCTCCGAACTTTCTACCACGACTCTGCTGTTCTTCGGCTGGTTCTTCCCTGTATACGTTGATTGACAGATGTCCTCAAACTATACCTACCTCTTCCGGTTTGTCTGATTTGTCGTTGTGTTTTCTGAATTGTTATTTTGTTTTTTAGACTTGCATTTGCGTTTGTAATTTGTTATTTTGTTTTCAGAATTGTGATTTGCTTTGCACTTCTCGGCCACCGTAGAAAAGTGATGCTCAACTCAGCAGTTTAACACAGCGGCTCTTTCACATCTAGATTATTGTCTTACAGAAAGATGTTTCCTACATTACTACGCCACAATACCACCAGCTCCACTCCAATATAATTGAAAGTTGTCTATGTATTGACTATTATTTTATATTATAATTAATTTCAATAAAATGTTTAATTATTTGTTATGAATAACCTTATCTTTTAGTTTGCATCCAAGTTCTGAATGAAAAGAGAAAATAAAACGAGATGAAGTACCTTTTATTTGTAAAGTATGCAATTTACTCAATTATGAAAATAACTTTGCATCATTTAATATATGAACCATTTTTAAAATAAAATTTCCAACTTAAATGATAATATTATATAAATGACTATATTTTTATGTGATATACACTACATAAAGTTTGAGGTCAGTAAGATATATTTTTTTAATTAATATTTTTAAAGAGCAGGTCATATGGGTTTTTGAAAAATATCTCTTTTGCAGTTTATAACGTAGCTATCCTTAAATGAAAACAATCTGCAAAGTTGTTAATCAAAAAAGTGCATGATAAATAAAGATATTGTCTCTCAAAAGAGTGAGTCGATTCTGAATCGCCTTAACGAGT
>NW_015632478.1:64262-73420 GCF_001515625.1 Sinocyclocheilus rhinocerous
CATTATTATAAGAACGGATTGGAGCACTATATTATTGTTTTATGTAAAGGTGCTTTGTCAATGGTAGCGCTGGCTAACTTGCTCAAGGACTCCTCTCTGTGCCAATCACAACAGGCTTGGCCAGCTGATCATTCAGAGCAGAGTAGGCTTATGGAAGGGAGGGGTTGGCTCCAAAATTGCTTGGAACGAATCGTTTCGAAATCATTGGCAAATGACTCTAATATTAAATGTATATTCTGAGAAAATTACAATGTTTTCTGACCTTAGATGCATTTAAACCTGTTGTAGGGGTCTCCAACACAATATTAGGACACTTTAAAATACCATATGACCTGCTCTTTAAAGATATTTATAATGCTAAAAAGATTTTCATTTGAAATACGAGCTGTTCTTTTGAACTATTTATAAAATAAATAAAATGGGAAGTGACACTGAAGACTGGAGTAATGGCTGCTGAAAATTCAGCTTTGCCATTGAAGGAATAAAATACATTTTAATATATAGAAAAGTTATTTTAATTAATATTTTACCAGTTTTTGATCAAATAAATGCATCCTTGGTAGGCATAAGAGACGTTTCAAAAAAACATTTTTAAAAAATCTTATCAACCCCAAACTTGTATACCGCCATGTTATAGAAAATTACTATGTGATGTATGATTTATATCAACCAACCCTAGCATATATGCACACACACACACACACACACACACACACACCATATACAACAGAGAATACAACAGCACAGAATACTGCTGGAGAGAGATCAGGGTTAAGGTTCAATTTACTGTAGGGTCAAAAGCAACAGCAAAAGCAGGGATTGCAAATGTCACCACTAAGCAAGCACAAAGAAATTAATTCCAGAGCAAGAAAACAAGGTGGAGCATGAAGAAAATATCACACAGAAAAGTAACACCTGCAGCTGAAAAAAAAAACCAAGACACATAGATGCACACTAACACTCAGCAGTGAGGGGTTTTCACTAGTCCAGCCAGGCATTAGGGTGTGAAGGGTTTCTATGGAAACAAACCTGCGGTAGAGTGGCTGGCCGAGTTGTCTGTCTGGCTGGAGGAACAAACTGAGGAACTTTGATTGGTTGGGAGGCAGCTTGCACCTGTGACAAGACCGCCCATTTAGACACCCTTACTTCACTAATCTGTCCAACATATTACATCCTACAACAAATACCTTTAGCTATTTAAGCCACAAATAGAGGCAGATGCAATGCAATAATTGTGTCTAAAATCTAAAAGAACCAGCCCTGAGCTCTTGGGATCTAAATTAAATCCGACAGCCTGAAATTGCCCCCCAACAGATATGCAGTTTTCAAAACAAGTGGGAATAAACAAAACTCTTCTTGTTCTATAACAAGAGCCAAAACAGCTCTAGAAATACTTACAACAACAGTGCTATTGGGTATGATTCGCACCGGTTCTGCTCCCTGATTGGTCGTTTGGATGACTGGTTGGAAGTTTACTGGGGACTTTTGAGGATCTGAGCTAGGAGGGCTTGCCAGGAGTGTGTTGCCAAGGGTTGTAACCACGGTGATAGTAGGTCCTGGTGTCATGATGATAGGTGAGGTGGGTGTGGCAGCTCTCAGCACCAGAGGTAGAGTCTTTGAAGCAATGACAGGGGCCACAGAGCTCTACAGGGTCACAAACACATACACTGTTGTAAACATGTTTATTTTTTTCTTTTATAGGTCAGGTCTTACAGAACCTAATGCTCTGCAGAATATTCTGGCCACTCTTCTTATAATGAAAAAAAAAAGCCACTGAGATAATGTCACTGAAGCTACCATGAGTATAACTGCCATTTTTGCATTAATGACATATCTAAAAAGAAAGTTGACATATGTCAAAACTTTCAGTATTTTTAGCAAATACTTACATACGTAAATATTCAGTCTCCTCTACTGACCAGTACGTAAGACGTAAATAAGCATATACACATCCCTAAGAGGTAAACTGCGTGTGCACAAAGCATTTTTGAATCTGAATGAAAAAAAACAGTTTGACCATTGATCAAATTATTTCAGGTCTCTTTAAGTTATTTGGATCGATTAAGGTGTTTACATGAAGGTTTTTCAGTCCAATTAAGCCATCAATGCGATTACTTGGATGTGTGTAAATGTAGCTATTAAGTCTCACAAGATCAGTTTGATTCATAAATGAATAATTCAGACCGCTGACTCAAAACAACCAATTTAAAGAAACTACTTCTCTCACTGACTTTCATGAATATGCCAAAGAGAGTTAGGGCAGATGTCAAGTGGATAACTAAATTAAACTTTAAGCCCATTCTTCACACAAAGCTATAATATGGCTTCAGGAGTCACATGGACCACTTCCTCTGTTTGAAGCTTGAAAGCCTCAGTGCTTAGCCTAACTGCATGGAAAATCATAACCAAAAAAATATTCATAAATTTCTTTAAAAAATATTTCTATATGGACCATTTTTATAATACTTTAGGGTGTGTCTTTGTCATTTTGGAGCTTGACAGCCCAGGTCTTCATTCCTTTTGTGTTCCCAGAAAGAAAGTCAGTCATATGGGTTTGGAACAACATGAAGACAAGTAAATAATGACAGAATAGCTTGTTTGCACATGACGTCATGTCACTGCATAGCTGTGCAGATAAAGGGCAGGAAGTGATTTTCTACATATGAAGCACTATCACAAACTCAAAATGCATATGTTTTGCGTTGTTTACGGTTGCTCAAAGAAATTGACTGAAAAACGCAGGAAAAAGTGGCTTGTAAACCTGCGTCTGCAGTCGGAAAAAGCAGAGTCAGATAATGCTCATTTGCGCAAATGGTTAAGATATTAATAATATATTAAAATAACACAAACATATTTAAAACTATACATAGTAATACAGGGCTACCAACTCTCACGCATTCAGCGTGAAACATTCAGAATTCACTCACTGCTAAACGCCACATAGACACGATGTAAATAAGAGATTCTTTGTGCAGTTTAGAGAGCTCCGTTGATTATAACAGAACATTGTGAGATTGTGATAAACTGAAGAGAGTGACAGCTTTTTAGTGATTATATGGAAGCATATAAATGAGGGATTCACTTTTGAAATAGCTTGTTTGCAATCAGGGTTAGTTGGATCATGTCCAACATATGTTGTTATTTTCTGTTTATACCTTTCTCTTGTAATAGTGTCTAAACCAGTACAGTATGGACTTTCCTCCATCAAATCCATTCTGCTTTTAACTTCCTGCCCTCCATCTGAATTCCGCACGTCATCAGAATCGTGACTGCAAACAAGCTATTTTTTAGTTTTGTGTGAACTAAACCTTTAAATGTTCATCTAAAACAAGGCATTGTCTTTAGAGAGATCCTTTCTTCTTGTGTGTTGTGTGGGTACCTGTGGAGCAGTGAGGCTGGCAGCAGGCAGAGGCGTCTGTGTCTGTGTGATGAGCAAGGTAGACGTTTGCCCATCGGCTTGAAGTGTCTGCAGCTTCATATCTTCCTGTTTCACCAGTAGATCTCTCCTTAACTGCTCCACCACCTTTTTCTGAGGGAGAAAGAGAGAACAAGTGCATGTTCATTTTTTGTGTGTTCTGTCACTCGAACCTGCAATGAAATCTCCCTCACTCACACCCTCTCTTTCTGCCTGCTGTTGATAAGAGAGTTTGTGATGTTGGATTTTGGGCCAGCAAGAGGGAACATGGAGTCCTTACAGCTGAACATCACTCTCTCTTTGTCTCTTTCTGTCTCATGCAGGGGGCAACAGTATTCTGCTTTCAAAAACATCTTAAAAGTGTTAAAAAAATGGATTATGGCATAACAGGAAAATTTAGCAGTAATATATTACCATTAGCATCAGCTGTGACTATGAACTATGTCTGGTATACAACTGAAAGGAATGTCACTACGTTTGCTTCTTCAAATCAAGCGTAAACTCAGTAATTAAGGAAAGATACTCACCCTCAAGTCATCCTAGGTGTATATGACTTTCTTCTTTCAGACGAATCCAGTCGGAGTTATATTAAAAATTGTCTTTGATCTTTCAAGCTGTTTAATGGCACTCAGCGGGGGTTGCATGCATCAGTCCAAAAGAAGTTAAATAAAAAGCACCCATCCATAAAAAAAGTGTCTCACAGGGCTCCAGGGGGTGAACAAAGGCCTCCTGTAGCGAATCAATGCGTTTTTGTAAGAAAAATATCCATATTCAAAACGTAATAATCACTTTAATGTAGCTTGCGCTCACTGTTGTACACAGAAGCAGCTCCGGGAGCAGGCTCACAGGCCTCCTGTAGCGAATCGATGCGTTTTTGTAAGAAAAATATCCATATTCAAAACGTAGTAATCACTTTAATGTAGCTTGCGCTGACTGTTGTACACTGGAAGCAGTTCCGGGCGGATGACGTATGAGGTCAGCTTTGCGCATGCGCCATTCAGAAGTGACGCATCAAAACAAAACAACGGTCACTAATTAGAAGTACAAAACGAGGATTTGTAAAGAAGAATGTCGGAGGATTTCGATATAAGCCAAGAGGAGCCTGGTTTTCCTTTGCTAAAGTAAGGAAACTTTGCTCCCTTTGCTCCTGTTAACAAACGTTGGTTTTCACGAGACTCACCAGCGCATACGTAAAGCCGACCTCATATGTCATCCGCCCCGAACTGCTTCCTAGGGGTGCTGCGATCCGATATTCAGTATCGGTATCGCTCCGATACTGGCATTTTCTGCTGGATCGGGGTATCGGTCAGACGAGACCGATCCAAATCCGATTATATAGTGCGTATACTATTCTGTGTTATTATTAAGCCCCACGAAAGCCACAAAAACATTATAAAGCACCATAAAGTTTCCGTGCACTATATTTCAAGTGTTCTGAAGCTTTTCCATAGTTTAATGTCAGGTACAGATGAATATTTAAGTCAAGTTCACATAAATTCTTCTCTCCGCAGCGGCTGTCTGTCATCCTTCATTCAGCGTTCAAACTGTGTGTTACGTTCGGTTATGACAGTCAAGACGATGAAACTCTCTCTAAGATAAGTAAGTGTATTTATTTCTTGTCTCAGTGTTTAGCGCAGTTGTCGTTGCTAGGTGATTAAATGTTCCTAATGTTATACTTGATCTGTAAATAAATATAAATGGTTTTGCATAAAAGGAATTTATCTTGCTGGAGTTTCGTGCTGTTTCTAAATCGTGTAAACGCACATATTTAATACACTACGCATCAACATCTCTTCCCTTTGTGCTTTGAACTTCTCTATGGGGAGCGCTGCGCGGTGTGACGTGTTGCTTCAAGCGCGTCATTCTGCGCACGGGATGCGCATAAGCACTTTGAGTCGCTCTGTATTTGTAGCCTTTAGTATTATAATACTTTTGCGCAATTAAAGATTATTAATAGCCTTTCTTGTTCGTCTTATCTATCATATGTTGCTGCCTCATTACTCTGCTATGCATTTAAAAGAAATGTCTTTTAATTTATACAGTAGTCAACATTTGAAGTGGATCAAAACCATTTTTGTCATAGATTTAGATTATATTTTTTTGTTTGTTATTTGTTTTTTATAATGAAGCTGTCTATATTTAGTAGATTGTGTGTAACATACAAAAGAGTGATGATCGACCTACACATCGAGGTATAGAAATTCTACACTCATTTAAAAAAACTGCGCTGGTATTGGATCGATATCGGTATCGGCAGATACTCAGACTTTTTGGTATTGGATCGGTATCGGTTCTGAAAAAGTGGTATCGAGCCATCCCTCCCTTTAACTGTATGAACGAAAACAGTTGAAGCACTCTTCCTAAATATCTTACTTTGTGTTCTGCACAAATATTTTTATGAATTTTTATTTTTTGGGTGGACTTTCTTTTTAAGAGTCTCAACAATGGTAGATGGACAAGTGTTTGGGAAACTTGTTAGGAAACACCATTAATTATACAATTCTATTTGGTGCTGCTAGTAGCACAGAAATTCACCTTTAAAGGTTCAAATGTTCATCTGTTAATTTTTATAATACCATCAAATCTTTTTTCTATTTTAGAAGGATTTCCACATAATAAGAACTAGACCATTAGCATTTACAAGAACACGCTGAGCCCTACATTTGCATAATAAGCTCAAAACACTGTTATGAAAAACATTTTCAAAATAGACATGCTTTAGTGACGTGTGGTAGGTTCTTTACAAATTAACAATCATCTTACGATGAACGGGACAGAAATGGAAGTTGTGTAGAGGAATGAAAAATAAACAAACAATTTGCAACCTTGCACACTTATTGAGCTCTGTTATAACTGTGCAAATAAGAAACTCTACTGAGAAAAAAGAATGTGATTCTAAATGGTGAACTCAATCATTCCTCACGAACCTCAAAAGCAATTTATTTGAAGCCATTCACTGTCTTTGTTACAGTTTGGCATCAAAAAACTTGCACATACATACATACATACATACACATGAGCACGTGTACACAAAGCAACATTAAAAAAGTATGGATCCATAACACTCATTAAGAGAGGACAGAAGGAGAGAGATATCAAAAGTTTCAGATGGCTGTAAGAGTGCCTGGCTTTACTCAATGCAGGCTACAAATGTGCAATACAGCTTGTTTGTGTTCAGCTGAGTGTGTGTTGATTCTGTAACCAGTGAAGGCAGAGTGACAGTTACATTAATGAATATGAACACAACCCCCCCAGCACAGTCCTCTCACTGATTACAGCTTTAACAAGCTCCCTCCACCATCTGTTAGACTCACACGCTCCTAGATCTGGGAGAATTCCACCGGACACCGAATGTGTGTGAGCGAGGAAGGCAGCGCACTTTGTTAAAATAGCACTGCAGGCTGGTACATTTCTGAATGCCGAAGCTTTAAGACAGTCACAGCGATTATAGGGCTGACCTTGTATTTCTCTGCAGAATGACCTCAGGTGTGTGTTTTTCTCCTGTTGATGGCAGCTGCTCTGTTATGTTACTTTAAAAAGCTTTGAGATACTAATTAAAATTATTCTCCGCTGCCTGCAGTCTACAACGCATCTTTTCTCCATCTCCTCCACAGAACTTTGGGCTCTGTACAGTAAGCTCAAGCGAAGGACAGTACGCCACGTAATCATCCCCAGACATTAATCATCAGTTATTGAAATGCCAAATGAAAGGGGGGAGAATAGATTCGAGCGTGTGTGTGTTGGCAAATTGTTCATTTGGCAACACAACACCACAGCGCACAAATCACACCACAAATGTTCAGCACAATACAACACAAAACAATGCCATGATGCAACACAGGTTTCATAACCTAACAAGATCGCCTCGTTTTCTTGGGACACATGAGGAGATACAGACTTTCAGACCCCAAGTAACTGAACTGATCAAGACACACGTGTAGCTGGTAGAGAACACTGATACGGCAGCAGGTGTTCTCTCAGAGAGCAGCTCTCACCTGCCGCTCACTCAGCGCTGTGATCTTGGCCTGCAGGTCACGGAGCTGCAGCTTCAGATCTGCATTCTGTACAAAGAACACACACACTCCTCCCTGATACACTAGTCCAGCGGCCGGTATATGAGAGCGTATCGATCAAACAGTAACGGAAATGTTCAGTGAGGGAGACGCACCTGTGGATCTTGCTTCATCTGGCTCACGAGTTTCTGCATGGAAGAGAGAGAAAGTTTTAGCATTCTCATGAGTAGAAAAAAAATGCGATGCAGTGACCTCTAGAGGACAGTGAGGGTACTACAGCCGCAACAATTACACACTCCTTCCATATGGCGTGCGGGGAGGATACCTGATGGATCTGGATTTCCACTTTGAGTGCTTCCTGTAAATTTTGCAGTTCCATCATCGATCTCTTCCTCCCAAAACCCAACACAGCTGCCTGGCGAATAAGAGGAAGAGAGCAGATATTATTTCATTAATTGTGATGTTATTGAATGACTACGAATAAAAAAGAAATGAGAGCTTTTTGAGGTCTCAAAGTGTGCATGACTATGCCATGACAGATCTGTTAGTGTTCTAGTGCAAGTGTGCGGAAATCTGCTCAGTGTCAGTAGGATATATCAGTGTACTGATTCAATCAGAACTACTCTCATCAAATCCTGCCTGAACACCATGAATCAAACTGAACAGCACACTTTTGCACATACACATTCCTGTTCTTTTCCCTCTGTTACTCTTCTTTGGGGGGGAAATTATGCTGATGCTGATGCATGCATTAACCATTTCCATCTCTCCCAGCCTCTGAGAGTCCGTTGTAAAGAAACCTCTTCAGAACTGTTTCTACGCTACTGTTTTGAATAATAATTACACTGTGTAGTCCAGAAAAACATTTCAATTAATTAGCTAGCCAGTGAAACACCATAAAGTTGACCATCACAGTTGTGTCAGAATGTGTGCACCCCCCTTAGGACAATGGTTTATTCTATACCTTCCCAACGTCTGCCGTCTTGAACACCATCCAACTGGCAGAGTGGGGGGTGGAGCTGGAATAGACAAGAGAGGATGGTAAGGAGCACACACATTTACACACAGCAGTGCTCTGGCGAGTGACAAATCTACATCAGAACAACATAGAAAGTGGAAGCTTTGTAGAAAAAAGATTTGGGCTGCATGCAAAGGTTGCTGATTCAATCTCAAATTTAGAGGACACAGAAACTGGAGGCTTACTGGAAAAGAAAACAATGCTTCTTTATTTGCTGAAGTTACTTAAAGGGGTCATATGATGCTATTTTAAAGATCATTATTCTGTGTATTTGGTGTAACAGAATATGTTGACATGCTTTAATGTTCAAAAAACATTATTTTTCAAATACTGTACATTATTGTAGGTCCTCTATGCCCCGCCTCTCTCAAACGCGTCGTTTTCAACAAAGCCCCCTCCTTTGACAAGCACAGTCTGCTCTGATTGGCCAGCTGACCCAGTGCATTGTGATTGGCCGAACACCACAAGCACGAGTCGGAAATTTACAGACACAGTGATGATGCAGTACACAAGCCGCGGTTAAGACAGCTGACGTGCTATGATTTCTGACAGGCAGTTCACTCTCCTGAGAAAGCCCGAAAGGGGAACAGAGTCGCGTGACAGACACAGTGATGATGCTAGTATGTATTTGCAGTACACAAGCCGCGATTAAAAAAGCTGACTCCACTGTGATGTGACCCTGTCTCTCTCTCATGCACACACACACGACGCG
>NW_015632478.1:73528-74048 GCF_001515625.1 Sinocyclocheilus rhinocerous
ACAGTAGCTGATTCAGAATAAGCGCCAGATTGTCATAGCAAAGTCGGAATTGACACAGCCAGCCTTGTAGGCTACTAACCTAGGTTCACATAAGGTCGTCCATAATATGCGTTGCACAAATTCGAACATCTGGGTTGTGCGAGATCTTATACATGCACAAATAGCTACATAACACACTAAAGGAAAGTAAAAATAGAAATCGTATCATATGACCCCTTTAAAGAGACAGTTCAGCCCAAAAATGTAAATTCTGTCATCATTACCTTCATGTCGTTCCAAACCTGTGTGACTTTTTCAGACAGAGTTTTGTTTTGTTTTTTTTGTACAGAGTTTTAATTTTGGGTGAACTATTCCTTTCAATCAAGGTTCCTGGAATGAAAGAACTAGGCCTGGGCGATAAAACGGTATCGATATTTATCGACGGTACACCTTCTTCGATAACGCTATAAAAAAATGTCGATATAGCGCATGATATAGGCACGTGCTATGAGTGACGCAGACAGCACACACAAACACGAAC
>NW_015632478.1:74852-84153 GCF_001515625.1 Sinocyclocheilus rhinocerous
ATTTGTGGAGGTTTATTCCTTTTCACTGCGTCTCATATGTTTTTAAATGCAATCTGTGTGATGGGCGATTCAGCTCTTTGTATTAAGCAATGCATAAATACATGATGCTGTTTTGTTCATAATTGTTTATGCAATTTTAAATTATATTTGATTTATATAAGTTAATTTAGAATGCACGTTTTTTTAGAGACAGTTACTTCCTTGCGTTGACAATTTAAATGTGCTGCATTATTGTTGATGATACATTTTTTAACTATATCGCCCAGGCCTAGAAAGAACTACAAATTGCTTCTGTGAAAAATTGTCCCCTAAACAGCATATATCTAAGTAGCTAGTACAATGTCCTGGAACAGCATATTTACCGAGACACATTGCAAACAAGTCCATTGCAGACAAGTCAGTTCACTTGGTGACCATATTGACCCCTTAACAGCTATTTCCAGCTTTTTTACCTTGTATTGGGAAAGACCGAAATCTATTTTTCAAAAACATAATTCAAATCAGGAAAAAAAAAAATCATAAATTGTGCTTATTAAGGTCAACTCACACAAAAGGGTATTTTTCAGACCCTTCCGGGCCAATAACAAGCACATTCTATACTAAACAAACAGCAATTGGCTTATTTAACAGCCACCATGTTGAGAGTCGCAATGCCTCCATCAAAAATTTTAAGGCAGGACTATAGCCAGGCACTATATTTGAACGTTGTGATTTCCCACATTCATACATGTACGAGTGGACTGTCTCTGTCTTATATGTCTTTGGAGTTGTATTCGATGATGTCAGCGCAGATTCACTCCCTGCTTTCTCTAGTTTGCTTAAGCTGTTATTTTTTGTTCTCTGTACTTGTGTCACAGAATCAATCTCTGTCTCTGCCACAGATCATCACTCTCTTCTCATTGGAATGAAAGCAGAGACTACCAGATGGGCACTCCACACACTCAGAGCTTCTCACTCATCTACAGAGTGGCATCCTCTATCTGTAGTTGCACCAGTCACTGTGATGTATCTGCCTCAGGAAAGTATTTAACCAAAGGAATATAAGAAATTTATATTTACAAACCCACAGGAAGCAGATTAACTTTTGCCTATTAAAAACATCAAATCCTGCATTATAATTGCCCACAGCAGAGCAAAAGGGCAATTTTTTGGGACTTCTGTATTCAGTAAGGGCAAACAGCCAAAGTGATCAGAACACTCACACACACACACACACACACTACACCTGCCTGATCAGACTGGCATACCAAACCCTCACCTGTTGGCTCAGTAAACAGGCTGAAGCACAAGTAATTCAGATCTACTCCTTAGAGAAAAGGAACATATGGTACACCCTTTCTCATTCTCTGTCCTAAGCTTGAACTCAAACCTAATCAAATTTAACCAAACTTTTAAGGCATCCACACAAAAGCAATGTTCCGTCACACATGGAATTGCTTAATTACCACTTTATTAACTCATATATGCACAGAAGGCTATGTTTCCTTTCATAAGTTCACATGTTGATATAATCCTTTATGATGATAAAGGTGAACAGACTGCTTTAATTTTTATTCTGGAATACATAAATAATACACGTTAATAGAGTACTGCAGGGATGATGTATTTTTGTAGGCCAAAACCCGGAAACAAGTCAGCATTTTTGTTTAATTCTACGACAAAATACAACACAACAGTAACACCCCTTCGTGATGTTTTAAACCTGATACTTGTCTTGAAAAAGTACAAGGTGGTTGCTAAATGGGACTACAGACAGAGGTTGTTGGGGACATTAAACGCCATCACATCGAACAGATAAACTCATCTATTCATTAGTCCACTTTCACAGCCTCGATGTGTTTA
Source organism: Sinocyclocheilus rhinocerous (assembly GCF_001515625.1). NCBI lineage: Eukaryota > Metazoa > Chordata > Actinopteri > Cypriniformes > Cyprinidae > Sinocyclocheilus > Sinocyclocheilus rhinocerous. The sequence goes on from NW_015632478.1 coordinate 76,695, forward strand.
TGATCACACTCTTGCAAACTACTCCAACTCAGACTTTCAGTAAAAAAGTTTTTTTTTCTTTACATTGCGATTATTGAAGTCTTGTGACTGTGGTGTAGTTTGTTTATAGCCTATGTTTAGCTACTTCTGCCTTCATTTGTGACGATTATCATGATGAACAAAACGTGTATGACAAACTTTTGTTGGTCACAGAGCTTATTTTCTGCAATAATCCAAAAGCCAGTGGAAAAATCCTATTGGGTGATGCTAACTTCCGGGTTGGCCAACAAAAATACATTATCACGGCAGGACTCTATTAATATAGGGCAGAAATATTAGAATCAAAATGGAGATGGGGCAAAAAGAGGGATGCTAGATTCGCCAAATTGTCATGGGGGGTGAGGTAAACGGCTGCTTAGGTTTAGAAGAACATGCTCTTCCTCAACTTTCATTCAGGACTCCATTTAATGAAGTCTTTGTAACCTTTGGATCACTCCATCGATTAGTCTATCTGTTTATAAGCCAACTCTTCAGAACATCTATTGTCCATGGAGACTGGAGCCAGCAACTTGAGACACTGCAATAATGTTTAAGAACTAACATTTACTTATTAATTACAAATTTAAGGCATAATATTAGCTGAGAAAAAAAAAATCATTCATGTTTGTACTATATTGGACACGGTCACCTTATTGCTGAGAGCATGAACATACAGTATATTTCATGTATATGAATACACCTTGTGAGTATCTATGACATGTTTAATCCTTAAATGGTTTCTGTTTCCTGGGGGAACAGACATTTGAGAGGTTGGGGGAGGGCAGTGAATATGTGGGCCTAATGTCTGAGAAAAATACTGAAAAGGGGGCCCTGAAACCACTCAGGTCAAGTGACTTGGTATAAAAAAAAACTCTGGCAGCCACTCACCATCTTTATGTTAAAGTAACATGATGGCAGCATGCAACGAGACCAGCACTGACCTCGAGGTAAACGCTGATATCTTTTACATGTTATTTACACACTATACAACTGTGTGTATATATATATAACTGTAAAACTAAAAGCATTATCTCAAACAAAAGCATGAAATTATATTATTTGATAATGCATTGTAAATATAACTAAATGAATTAATTGAACATCATAGGGCAAAACGTCAATAAACACAAGCATTTTACTGGCTGAATATGGGTGGAAAAAAAATAATCGCAGAAAAAAGCAGGTGTAGAGAAGAAAAAAATGGCTGTACAGGCAACATAGTTGATAATGGAAGAGCACAGCCACACATGAATAAAACATGACAAAACTGAAAAGAGAAACCCGTGTTCTTTAATAACTTGGCACATGTAGCGATTTCAAGCTAAAAAAAAACATGGTGATCAAAAACAGGGTGTTATTGTGATGAGGAACAACCATACTGTTTGACGGATATACAATACCAGACCTAATAACCAAAACAGTACTAATACAAAAAAAGACACACAATCTTGTGAAACACACTGAGAGAGTGAGACAGGAGCTCTTGACGGCCCGGTCGCCATCTGAAAGCTTGAGAAAGGTCATCATCAGCAGCAGCATTAGCGTTCCAGCGCATCCACACCGGAAACAGCACCATCACTTTATATACTCGCACAATCACACATCAAACTCACTACACAGGGCCTACAACTTTACTCCACCTTATCAGAGAACGGATTTAAGGAGACTTTATTACAGCGAGCTCGCGTTTGTGTTGATAAGACAAGGCGTGGTGCCGAGAACACGAACTGGGAAAAAATCTTTCACGATCACGTCTTGTCGCCCTAGCGGCTCTTAACAATAATAGTAGCTCAACACCGCACAAGCTCAACACATCAAGAGTACAGATACACACACTCACACACACTTTATCATGTTTATTGCTCGAGATCTCGTCCCTTGCTCTTGTGAATGGAAATGTAAGCACAAAGTGCATTTATAATGGCATCCCATGACTGTTTCACGGCATGGTGTGAAAACTACGGCACGCGCTGTATTCACATTTTCATCCATATTAACGCAGTTCTGCTAACCAAGTGTCGTTTATAGGGTGTTTCGGTGCCATTCGAGGCGTTATTGTGTAACGGCTGTAAGTTATAACGTTTCGTTGACTGCAGCCGCACTCTCTCTCCCGCAACTCCCACAATAAAGAGAAATGAACAAAACCCCCCTGCGCTGCCTCTGCGCTTTCACATCCACTCAAATCACCACCAACACAATCTCATAAAGAACGCGAAAAGAGTTCCAAGACACCGCTCCCAAAAGTTCACAAAATGAAGATGAAAAAAGCCGAGGTGCACTTACCCTCGTACACACTCCTCCAGCAGTCAAACCCCGATCTTCATACACTTACACACACACTCGACAGTTATTTAAATATATATCTACAAACAGCCGAGCATTTCACCACTAAAACCCTATTCCGCGGATGAATTTATTCCCTTTAGCCCTTAAGTTTTGAACAGTGTAACAGAAGGAATCTTCGCTTTGTTCATTGATTTTTAACCAAAAATACATAAAAGACAGAAACTGATATACAAAACAAGAACTCTTCTTCCATCCCATTCACCCCCAGCTTGTGCGCTCGGCGTATCAATGCGCGCAGAAGAGAGATAATGGGACAGCAAAACCAGGCCGTATAACGCACGAAATAACTCGTCCAACAGAACCCATTATTCGTCACGTTGGAAATTAATTTAATATTGTAGCAAACCAGGGCGAAATAATTATTGCCGAGCGAAAAAGAACACTTAGGAGAAGAGAACTAGTTTATGTAACGGTGCGGCGAATTTATTTCACTTTGCCTAAGGAACGGTTGTAGTGCGCCCCCCATTGCCTAGGGAAAAGTCCCGGATGTAAACTCAGCGAAACTCATGTTGAGTGAAGTTACCATAATGTGCATCCAGTGTGGGCCAGAGATATTGTTAGGACAACAGAAAATAGATTTGCTCACGTATTCAATAAAATGACGGTACTTTACGGTAGTTTTTTAAAAATGTCTTATCCATGATAGTTTAAGTAAACCTATTATATCGTCGCATAAAGCCGTCAGAGCTGTTTAGACACATTCAAACACAACGTTCACATTGCGATAAACACAAAAGTGTTTTAATAATTCATTTCAAAAGCATTTTTATTTCTAGTCATTTTGCATGTACGTCATATATTTTGGATGTTTTTGGTGATGTAGCTTAGTGACTGTCTTGTACAAATGCTCTGCTATGCATTACACAAAATACTGCCTACTTCTTTCAGTAGTATGTACTTTTTATGCATACTGTGAAATTGTTCTGTATGGTGTAATCTTATATAAAGAGTGATTAGTGAATGCAAACTAATTTACCCACAGTTACTTTTCTTTATTTATTTGTCAACACTGCCAGAAATGTTGTGACCAGTTTTTTTTTTTTGTGTGTGGCATGCGTCGTGTGAAGTGAACGGTAGGGGGAGACAGAGCGCTGTGTTTGTGAGCGATCGATCCTGCTCTCTCAGCACCGTTTTCTTTTCTAGGCCTTTGCCTCCTAAACTGGTCCACACTCTCTGTCATCAGCACCACTGAGTCATCGCAGTTCGCTTTGAATTATCACTCCACATGAAAAGAACAAGTACAAGCCTCAACATTTTTTACATCCATTTAATAATGAAATACAGAACAGAAGAGTAACATCACTGTCGAGTCATTGCAAGCATAACATGCTAAAGCAGTTGAAATTAATATATCAGATGAAGAACTTTTTTTTTTCAAAGAAAAAAAATCTGTCATGGTTGAAAATGTAAAAAAAAAAGAGCTGACAATAATGGCAAACAGGCTATTGATGTTCTAATGAACGTAATTGTATCAGCTCTTTCTGTGTGTTTAATTACAGAGCTCTTTTCTGATGTTTCTCTGTTCCTTTTCCTAGCACTCTTTGTTTGGAGGCACAATGAGTTGAGGACGCACGCCTGTGTGGCATCGATCTTATATACAACACAAAATTTCCAGGAGTGAGGTCAGTGAAAGTAGTTGTTTACTATTTTGGGATATGCATACATTGATTGATTGCATTTACTTAATATAGACATTCCTAGAAGACTCTTTCTTACCAAAGTGCACAAGTAGCTAGGAATACACAATGCTTGCTAAGGTCCTCGACCCTAGCCATCAGAATCCTCAGTAGCTTCTGCTGTTTCTTTTTTTATTTCATCTAACACAATTAAATATCAGCTGGCAGTCAATGACTCATCCTCTTCAGCTCTTGTGTCATTGGACCTCATTGCTGATTGTGATTGGCTGCTGTGTCTGTGATCTTTGTGAAAAACATTGATAAAGTATAAAAATGGATTTCTGCACTGCACCTCCAGACTAATCCGTGGTGACTGAACTAATCAAGACTTCATTTATCTGGAAGTCCCACAGAGACTGAGTCAGACATTCTTTTTGTCAACATGTGTTTACATAAAGTAAAGAGCAAAGGAGACTCTCAGAGTTAATGAAAGGACACATGATAAGGTGCTTAGCATCTCATTCCCAAACAGTGTATTTTATTTGTATTGCGTCGTACAGTATAAAATGCTCTACCATTGAAAAGTTTGAGGTCAGAAAGATTTATTTAGTTCCTTTCTTCAGCAAAGATGCATTAAACGGATCAAAAGTCACAGTAAAGATATTTATAATGTTACAAAATATTTCTATTTCTAGTCATCAAAGTATACTGAAAAAATGTATCACAGTTTCCACAAAAACTGTTTTCAACATTGATAATAATAAGAAATGTTACTTGAGCACCAAATCTGTCAATTAGATTGATTTCTGATGGATCATGTGACACTGAAGACCGGAGTAATAGCTGCTGAAAATTCATCTTCATATTAATTATATTCAAATAGAAAATTCATCCATTCATATTAATTATATTCAAATAGAAAATGGTTATAATAATTATATTATTATTAATTATATCTCACAATATTATTGTTTTTACCTGTATTTTTAAATTAAAAAAGCAACCTTGGTGAGCATAAGAGACTTCTAAAAAAATCTTCCCAACCCCAGAGTTTTGAATGGTAGTGTACCACGTACAATTTTTTTGTCACTGTCTGTGTGGCAATAAATATTCTACTTTTTTCTATTCTGTTTTATTCTATTGTATTCATTTCTATTTATCTGACTTAGGTCTGATGTGACATCACCATTTCTAGATCCCAAAAGTAAACAGCATACAGTGCTATATACACTCACGGTGTGCTGTAATACTAAAAAAAAAAATCTCCATAGCAAAATCTCAGTTGGTCAGACAGAGATTCCTTCCATAATTGTTAAAATATTTGTGTCCAGGACACTGTGAGCCTGGAGACTGTAGTGTACACTTATTAGCTTTAATAACTTATTGGCTTAAAGCTTTGCTGAAAATGAATAGTGCTCATAAATGGCTGTTAAGATCACTTGAAACAGAGTTACAGTATTCAACATATGACTTAGCAAGCAGATACATATTTTCTTCTGACAGCTAGACTGCAATAGTGAGAGAGAGATAATGTGTGGTGTTAGTTTTAGTGGCACAGAGTGAGCAAAACTGTGTTCAGCTGCTGAGAGTGCTGTGATCTGATCTGACATCTATGCTGAAGCTATACTATATAGCTGAACCACTGCTGCCTTAAACCTCTCATCAGGATGACCACATCCTTCACTCTGAGCTCCATTCGCTGACCCAAGCCCTCTGACCTTACTACACACAGAGAAAAAGGAGAGATAGGATTAGGAAAAGAGATGGTTTCCTTCCATCTTCCTTACCACAGGGCCCTTTTTGCATACTGTATGTTTCTGTCTTTTATAAACCCAGTAATCACTGTCTGCCTGCTTGCTTGCTTGCTTTTATATGCTCATTCTCTTATGGTTTGTAGTGTATTTTGTCATGATTGCTGGATAAGAAATAAAGCTGTAACAGTTAGGAAAGTAAAAAAAGAAAACAAGAATGAATGGTGATGAGTTACACTGTAAAATAATAAGGAAACAGCTTGCATAGCATAGAGTTGAATTCATCTACAGTGGGTACAGAAAAGAATCAAGAATTTCCTTCTATCCTGACAAGTGCTCCAGTCCCTGCTGCAGAGAAACAGCCCCATAACAGGATATTACCCTCTCCATGCTTTACTGTAGGAATGGTGATATTTGGATGGTGAGCTGTATTGGATTTCCACCAGACATATCGTTTGGTGTTGAGGCCAAATAATTCAATTTTAGTCTCATCTGCATCAGAAACTTCAAGGTGCATTTTGGCAAAGCTCAGTCGTGACTCGTGACTGCATGTGGCCTTTCTTGAGGAGTGGCTTTTTTTCTTGCAACCCTCCCATACAAGCCACATCTGTGGAGAATTTGTGATATTGTTGTCACACGCACACAATGACCACTCTTTGTCATAAATTCCTGCAGCTGCTTCAGAGTTGCTATATGTCTCTTGGTCACCTCTCTGACCAGTTTCCTCCTGACTCTTTCATCCAGTTTAGAGCGACGTCCTGATCCAGGGAGGTTCTGTGTATAACCAAATACCTCCTACTTCTTAAAGGGCACCTATTATGCCCCTTTTTACAAAATGTAATATAAGTCTCAGGTGTCCCCAGAATGTGTCTGTGAAGTTTCAGCTCAAAATACCCCACAGATAATTTATTATATAATTTTGAAAATGCCTATTTTGAGTGGAAGTAGAAACACGCTGTTTTCTTGCCTGTATCTTTAAATGCAAATAAGCTTCTGCTTCCCGCCCCCTTTTCCAGAATAGGGCTGTGCCTTTACAGCTCCTACCTCAAATACTCTGCCAAAAAAACATCTGTTTGGTTTTAATTATCATGTATATCGCGCTGAAATCATGCGTTATAAAGCCATATCAGTTTGAACTTCTGATATCCCTTACCAAAAAGTAGTATACTTCAAGTTTATTTTAGTAAGTATACTTAAGTAGTAGATGCACCGGGGACCCGATTATAGCACTTGAACACGGAAAAAGTCAGATTTTCATGATATGTCCCCTTAAATAATAGACTTCACTGTGCTTCTAGGCATTGATAAAGCCTTTGAATTTTTTTGTATCCATCTCCTGACTTGCGCCTGTCCACAACTTTATCCCGGAGAGTTTTGACAGTGCCTTGCCACCCATAGTTGATTGTTTACTTCAGTTGCACTACCAAGGACTGAAATGCTCCAGGAAAGCTCTTTTCATGCTAAGCTCATCAAAATGACCACAGCTGAAAGTCAAATGGCTTTGTGTGCCATTGAGAAGGTTATTAGCTACATCTGATTGAGTTTACTTTCTGAGTAACTTTTAGGAGGGGGTGATCATTTTTCCAACACAGTCATTCTGTTTTTTTATTTTTTTCTGGCATGTTGGTGTTGGATGTTGGATGCCACTTGGAGTTGCACTGAGTAAATACAGCTGGATAAAACAACAACTTCAGTCCGTTTTCATTTCAGGCTGCAAAGCAACAAAAT
>NW_015632478.1:84289-92609 GCF_001515625.1 Sinocyclocheilus rhinocerous
GAGGGAGGTGATCCTTTTTCCAACTCAGTGATTCTGTTTTTTTTTTCTGACATGTTGGTGTTATATCTTTCTCTTGGATGTTATAAGTTGCACTGAGTAAATACAGCTGGATAAAACAAAAATATTTCTATACCCACTGTACTTAATTATTCTAAGTAAATTTATTTCTTAAACTTAAAATGTTATGCTAAAAGCTCAAAATATTTTAAGTTGTCAAGAATTTTATACAACTTGCTTCCATTATTCGTGTAGTTTTAAACGACTCATGATGTGCTTCATCACCTTTTCTTTAAGAAATATACATGGAGATAGACATGTGTACTGTTTAATGAATAAAAACTACTTCTAAATAGAAGAACTATAATAATTAAGTAAACCTTTTGTTATATTTTTACCAGATTTCACCCAAAAATATATTTTCACCAATTATTTACTTAAAGAATAATTTTTTACAGTAGTCTAGCCTGTACATTATTACAGTTAATGGGTGGACAATGCATGAATTTGCCTCCCACAGGACAGTTTTAAAACTGTAGCTGACAAGATTCTTACCAGCAATTCCCCAGAGACTTTCCAGTGTAAATTATGTGAATTAGAGCACAATTAAATTGCTCATGTTTCATTCTTAATGTTTGCAACAGACTTAATGAATAGCAATCTCAATAGCAGAACACTTCACAAGCTGTATGTTTGAAACTCAAATAGAAAAGGCTGCTGTGAAGTGGTTTTTGAATAACACACACAAAAACCCCAGAATAGGAAATCATTTGAATTCGCATGGAAACAGACACACCACATGCATGTTTCTGCTAGAACAAATGGTATCCCTTCTTCACATTCACTTATTAGGTCTATTCTTTTTTCCAGTAGTGCTTGTATGTACATATCTAGGTGTCTGTGTGTTTGTAGTTTTCTTAGTACAGATGTTTTGGCACTAGTCTCGGCCTAAACTGTGCTTGTATAGTTGACCCTACTTAACTTTTCTGCATGCATTCTGCATTAGAAAATAAAACAACTTATTACTTTGCAGTATTTCTAGAAATAATGAATTACCATAATAAGAACAGTGAGGCAGTCCTGATGACTTGGACAGAGCTTTAGGCATCCCTGAGGAATATACAGTGAGACTTCCTCAGTAAGGCCAGGGATCTCTCTTGTGGGGGTGACTCATTTTACAGTGTTGACACACTAAATCATGTCAGTGTGTGCTAACATACAGTAGGGGCTACTGGTATAGATTGTGTGTGCATGTGTGTTATTGTACAGCTCTTAACAGGTACACTTTGTGAGTGATGTTCATCTGTCTATCCTGGGAGTAATCATATGCAGCCTCACACAAATGGCACTGTAGCGTACCGTCCTGAAAAGAAGAGGGAAGGTCTGAATCATAACATTGCAGAATGATCAGGTACATCTGTGAAGTTTGTGTGTCTGTGTGTAAAGAGATCTGATAGCTTTATTACTAGTCATCTCTCCATCTGTTCTTAAATGTTGCCCAGACTCGTGCTGAGTTCATCTACATTTGTTTGAAGCACACTGATGAAGAAACCAGATCAGACAAGACCAGACTTCAAATAAGAATCTCCAGACCCCACACACCATTTGCAGAGGAGTTTATTTGTGATTATAGATGAATTGGAGTGTTTCCTCACAGCACACTGCAATTTTACACATGTTATTGAACACTTCTGGGAGGCTAAATAGCATTAGCTGCTGGTTATTATGTGGTCCAATTGGTGTGCAGGGGAATTAAACCAAGGAATAAACCAAGCTGTTTTTTTTGTTTTTTTTACCGTTTTAAGAATTGAGATTTAAAATTTATTGAGGTTGAAAGTAATTTAGGTCTTATGTGGTTTGAATATTTATTGCATTGTATTGAGAGATTTGAAGTTTATACTGTATAATAGTGGTGTCAGGATCATGGACTGTCTGTGTCATGTTTTGCCCCTGTTTCTGTTCCCTTATTTGGTCATGTTCCTGTCCTCGTTTTGTTAATTAGTTTGATTAGTCATCCCATGCACCTGTGGTTCCCCAATCATCCCCTGTATTTAAGTCCTAGTCTGTGCAGTCTGTCTCTATCAGGTCTACTTATGTCTACATGTGTTTGCCCAGCTCCTATTGTGGATTATCCCGTGTTTTTGTCATTAAAGACTGTGAATGCTACTCCGTGTCTCCTATGTTCTTCCCGCAGTAGCGTAATGTGACAAGTGGTATGTTGGCTTTGTCATTGCAACAAATTTATTGTAACTCTTGTAACTCAAAATACTTGTAATTATTTTAATCTCATCAGTTTGTAATTGTGCACGTTTACAAAGACTCCATATCTAGTTTTTTGCTTATGACCAGTAATTGAGTTTGTTATGCTGTATCAAGTGCAAATAATTTCTACAATTTTATGTTACTGCAGGCATTTTTGGAAGAGATTAATATTTGACAGCAGTTAAATTCTGTCATATGCCGTACTGTAACTAGTGATGTCCAGTAAAACTAGACAGAAACCTAATTTATGTTACCAGAATCCAGACACCGCTTTCCTCGCGCTGCGAAATGAAGGGAAAAAAAACTATCACTGAACTAAAAGAGGAATGGAACACAATTCCTTGATTAAAAAGGTAGCCATAGCTTTATTATTTTAAGGATTATTCTCATGGTTTGGTAGACCGTGTGGTTCGTGAATCACTTAGGAAAATGACAGAGCTCAGAGTGAAGTGGACTGCTTCTGGGTCAGTGTGCACTGCTGCTTTAGTGGGGGTTTCAGCCTCATGCAGGCTGGCCCCCCAGTCTTCTGCGATTATTTCTCCCCCCCCCCCAAACACACACACCACCACATCAGAACCATGCGGCCGAGTGCTCTGTTCTCCACCCTCAGAAGAGTGTGCTGCTGCTGAACAGGACTGTGGGAGCCGAGAGTAGACACACCCTTCTGTATTTCTTTCAGACAGGCAGACACACTGACCCCATGGATTGATATAAATATCCCTCTTATTGCTGGCTGCTTCTGGGGTTGCTGCCTAAAGCGTCTCATTTTGGCTTTTGACCGAAATAACCAGTAAAACTCAGAGAATAAAAGACACAGAGAGTGAGTGAGAGAAGGAGAGGGTATGTAAGGTGTGCGTCTGAGACAAAGAAGAATTGGGACAGACGAGGGAATTCACTCCAGCTGAAAGCACACACGCATAAAAATCTGAAGACAAACTATCTTTGATCTATCTATTTAAAAATTTTACTTATTCCTGTGATGGTAAAGCATATATACGCATTTATAACAATAAGTTACTATGTAGGGCATTATATGTGTGTGTGTTTGTTTATAAAATAATAAAAGATCTAATTAAAATATGTAAAACAATTAAATAGAATTTTAATATAAATATATCACTTGAAAAAAAATATAAATATAAAATTAAATGACAATTATGTATACATGCATGCGTGCATATATATATATATATACATATATATGACGCTGTACACATAAGGGTGATCAGGCGATTGGAATGTTTTTAACATATGATGTTTCTGTCCCTGAGGTCTACAAGATGGAGTCACCTGTCCCTTTGGTTCTGGGTTATATCCCACCCCCTTCAATAACAGAGTCCCATTAGAATATTTCATGTTTATGTGAGAATCATTCAGATCTGCCTCAGATGGTGTGTGTGTGTGTTTATCAAACTTCACTGTTCTCACAGGCTTCATAGGAAAATGTCAGGATCACACACATCCACACACATGAAAAGGTCACCCCCTCACAGTGCATCCTGTGACCTCTGAGTCTGATCTGGCTCTGTCCTGCTGATGATTACATTTAAATTATCATACTGAACACACACACACACACATACACCGTGACTAAACTCAGGCACACATCACATAGTGATATATGTACCGAACACACAAAACCACACCATAAATCAACATCATATTAGACAACCAGATATATGCACACTATGAAAATCACAAATATATGGTGACATTTCAGCAAACAAGCATTTAGTGCCAAATGCATTTTTCTCACTCTATTAAAAGCAAAACACGATAAAAAGGATTTCTTAATGAGTTCAGAAATCTTGCTGTATTCTTCCAATGTTTTGCTGAATTATTAATACACAAACGCACCTACGTTATGTACAAACAAACACATTAACACATAAACCAAATTGTAAATCTTGAGAGATGATTCTATACAGTTGATGATTCAGAAGTCTGTCTTCTGTCGCTCATCTTCTGGCTCTGTCTCACTCTTCTCTGGATGAATCAAACCTGATAAGTGTTCCCACACAGTCACAGTAGGCACTGTAGGTGGCAAACAGCTCAGTGTTACTCTAATGCACACTAAATATGGCTTCACTAATTTTGCTGCCCTTAATATAGTGCTTACATTTATCTCAATACACACTAAACACAACTATGCTAGTGTACACAGCAGTCATACAACTCATACGAAATAGACTTTTAGTTACAGGTTCATGCATTTGCAAGCATTTCATTTGAAATGGTAATATACATTCTTATATATTATGGTCAAATAACATTTACAATAACATTTTATCTCAGTTTCTTGACTGAATTTCATTGAATTTTCCTCTGCTTCAATTCCACATAGCAAAACAAACCGTTCAACCCAGATAACTAGCACTAGGCAAAGAAGACACTATGTTTACTTTTCAAGATATATAAATGTTTTCAATTTATAAAGCTGCACTTTGTGAAAAGAAAGTCATCAGCAGGATATTCCTGGTCTGAACTGAATCAGGAGGCAAACAGAAGAGATGGGAGAAAATGATATTAGCAGTATTTCTATGGCATCTCTGTATGATTGTGATTATGTGCAAATATCTCCAGGCTACTAACAGATATGCAGGAAATCTCAGGTCACTGTGCATTACCCTGTGGGAATGCATGTTTGGATGCACTGAAATTAAACTGCGTCTGGGTCGCAGCATAATGTTGTTTAAACGTTACAATATTACAAGTATCTGGCTTAGGGCATGTACAAAGCTGTCATCTCCATTACTCTTTCTCTCTCTCTCTCTCTCTTTTTTTTTTTACATAAACATCATTTTATTTTATCACTCATTTTGTCACAGCACCTCCTGCGTGTGCATACAAATACACAAACGTCCATCCCTTTATGAAACTACATTTGTAGCAGTGTCATATTGTTCTCAGTTTGTCTGTGATAAGAGTGCTTGTCTGAAACAAGAACCTTCCAGAACAATGTTTTACCCGAGAAAAAAAAAAAAAAACCTCCCTGAGTGATGACTAACACACTGACTCACTGTTGGGCACACATTGCAACCCAGCTAAAAGATGTATAAATCAGAGGCAGCAGAACAGAGGAGTATGTTCTTTCCCCTTCTCAGACTGATAGTCTATTTTTAAACAAGTGATGCAATGTTTAGCCCTACAATTTGAAGATAACAATATAATCAATTTATTGTATTAGAAGAGTGTTTCTTAACTGGTTTTGACTAAGATTTTAGATGAAGTGACACAGCACAGTACCAACACTGGTTATCATACGGACGCTAGCAAAAATGTCCTTAAAACCAAACATCGAAATTTGTTAAAATGACCATGGACTGCATGGGTGAATAGCACAAAATCTGTCAAGAAATGTACAAAATATTTTACATTAAGAAAATATAATATAGCAATCTTAGAATTTTGTATTTAATGACATTATTTAGGACAATTTAGCACATTTTACCCCACAATTATTTATATTGTATGATGTCTACTATTGTACTATTGATTTACATTACTGTAATAAAGTCATTTTTATTTGTATATACACTATTTATGCTCACCAAAGCAACATTTATGTGCTTAAAATACAGTAAAAAGTATATTGTGAAATATTATTATAATAGTAAAATAACTGTTTTGTATTCTAATATATTTTATGTAGTTTATTCCTGTGATGCATTACTCCAGCCTACAGTGGCCCATGTTATCCTGTTATCAATGTTGAAAACAATTGTGCTGCTTAATATTTTTATTTTATTTGAGTTGAACTTTGCTTATAATAACATGATCAAGGGAGTGGAATGAATTCAGCCCAAATCATTTGTTCATGCATTATTGTTAGAACATACTCTACCAATCGAAAGTTTGAGGTTGTTAAGATTTCCGAAAGTTTTTGAAAGAAGTCTCTTATGCTCACCAAGGCTGCATTTATTTAATCAAAAATACAGTTTTCTATATTGTCAAATGTAATTTATCCCTGTGATGGCAAAGCTGAATTTATTAGCAGCCATTACTCCAGTCTGACATGATTCTTCAGAAACCATACTAATATGCTGATTTGGTGCTCTTTCTTATTATGAACAATGTTGAAATTAAAATAGTTGTGCTGCTTAATATTTTGTGGAAACCATGATATTTTTTCAGGATTTTTTGATGAATAGAAAGTTTGAAAAAATAGCATTTATTTGAAATAGAAATATTTTGTAACATTTTGTAATATTTTGTAATATTGTAATGTTATATCTGAATGTTTTTTAAATGTTCAAAATGTCCATACATTTTTTTTAATGTATTAAGAACGTTTTGTCAGACCCTGTTCCATGTTTTGTGTGTTTTGCTCACCAAGTGTTTCCTTATGCCCTTTATAATAACATGATCAAGGGAGTGGAATGAATTCAGCCCAAATCATTTGTTCATGCATTATTGTTAGAACATACTGTACCAATCGAAAGTTTGAGGTTGTTAAGATTTCCGAAAGTTTTTGAAAGAAGTCTCTTATGCTCACCAAGGCTGCATTTATTTAATCAAAAATACAGTTTTCTATATTGTCAAATGTAATTTATCCCTGTGATGGCAAAGCTGAATTTATTAGCAGCCATTACTCCAGTCTGACATGATTCTTCAGAAACCATACTAATATGCTGATTTGGTGCTCTTTCTTATTATGAACAATGTTGAAATGAAAATAGTTGTGCTGCTTAATATTTTGTGGAAACCATGATATTTTTTCAGGATTTTTTGATGAATAGAAAGTTTTGAAAAAATAGCATTTATTTGAAATAGAAATATTTTGTAAAATTTTGTAATATTTTGTAATATTGTAATGTTATATCTGAATGTTTTTTAAATGTTCAAAATGTCCATACATTTTTTTTAATGTATTAAGAACGTTTTGTCAGACCCTGTTCCATGTTTTGTGTGTTTTGCTCACCAAGTGTTTCCTTATGCCCTTATTTGGTTTTCCTGTTCCTGCTCCCTGATTAGTTCTTCATTTGTTCCCAGCTGTGTTTAGTTAACTATTCTCGTTCCCCTGTGTACTTAAGTTCTAGTCTGTTCAGTCTGTCTCTGCCGGGTCTTAAACGTTGATGTTGTGCTACATGTTGTGTTCCTGCCTGCCCTGTCTCCACTTCTAAAGATTATTAAAGACTATTATCTGTGTTATTATGAACAATGTTGAAATTAAAATAGTTGTGCTGCTTAATATTTTGTGGAAACCATGATATTTTTTCAGGATTTTTTGATGAATAGAAAGTTTGAAAAAATAGCATTTATTTGAAATAGAAATATTTTGTAACATTTTGTAATATTTTGTAATATTGTAATGTTATATCTGAATGTTTTTTAAATGTTCAAAATGTCCATACATTTTTTTTAATGTATTAAGAACGTTTTGTCAGACCCTGTTCCATGTTTTGTGTGTTTTGCTCCCCAAGTGTTTCCTTATGCCCTTATTTGGTTTTCCTGTTCCTGCTCCCTGATTAGTTCTTCATTTGTTCCCAGCTGTGTTTAGTTAACTATTCTCGTTCCCCTGTGTACTTAAGTTCTAGTCTGTTCAGTCTGTCTCTGCCGGGTCTTAAACGTTGATGTTGTGCTACATGTTGTGTTCCTGCCTGCCCTGTCTCCACTTCTAAAGATTATTAAAGACTATTATCTGTGACGGCAACCGTGACAGAAGACCCGACCAAAGACAGTAAGCGGCGCCCCCTCTCCCCGTGTTTGTTTTCCATTTTTAAAAGTGTTTTGGTTGTCCGTTTGTTTCCCCCTGAGATCATGGAAATCGCAGCTCGTTTCTCCGCCTTAGCCCGCCGAGATCTCCCCTTCTTCGAGTACACCTGGGAATTCTGCGGGCTCGCTGTGGCGACGGCATTGGATGGCGCCACCATCAATTCTCTGGCTCGGGGCCAACTACCATCGCCCCGTGGATCTCCCAGCCACCAAGGGACTATGCTGGAGGGAAGGGATCTTCCGGTGTCTGGGGAGTGTCCGGGCCCGAGTCAGAATAAGTCCGCCGCCCGCGGCATTCCCAAGCCCGCCGGCCGTTCCTCTGTCAAACCCGCCGACCGCTCCGATG
>NW_015632478.1:93011-93422 GCF_001515625.1 Sinocyclocheilus rhinocerous
CATCGCCCCGTGGACCTCCCAGACACCAAGGGACTATGCTGGAGGGAAGGGATCTTCCGGTGTCTGGGGAGTGTCCGGGCCCGAGTCAGAATAAGCCCGCCGCCCGCGGCATTCCCAAGCCCGCCGGCCGTTCCTCTGTCAAGCCCGCCGACAGCTCCAATGTCAAGTCAGCCGGCCGCGGCTCACTCAAGCCCGCTAACCACGCCTTTCACCCCGAACCTAAAGGGGAATCTAAGGAGGAGAAGGTGGTCAGCTCCAGCCCCAGAGCTGAGACTATATTCTCCCCAAGGATTTTTTTTGTGGGGGGGTAGTAGGGGTTCATCCGTTGAGGCCGGGCCGAGTGCCGAGGCCAGGCTCCCTGAACTGTCTGCTCCGCCATGGCCTCCTGAACTGTCTGCTCCGCCATGGCCT
>NW_015632478.1:93510-99135 GCF_001515625.1 Sinocyclocheilus rhinocerous
TGCCGCCATGGCACCCTGGACTGCCTGATCCGCTCTGGAGGTATTCCCCATGTCCCAGTCCTGCACCAGCCTCCAGGGCGCCCACCCCTGTAATGTCAGACCCTGACATTAAAAATATATAAGAGGAATAATTATTATTATTATTATTATATATTTTGAGACAATGGTCTTCTTTATGATTTTGATGTTTTGTTTAAGGTAATTAAAGCAACAGTTTTTAAATAACGAAAGGATATGTAAAAGTATGGTATTTGGGGTAAAAAGCGCCCCTGCTGTTGGGGCTAAAGGCGCACAGTAATTAACATGATAATTAATAGATGGCTGACTTTTCCATTTGTTGCCATGACATGGTTAGATTCAGATGGTAAATATCATATGTTGGGTGTCCATATTAGAGATAATCACCATGTTTAGAATGAACTGATGCGGAAGCGTCAACGGAAGCATCAGCCCTCCTCATGTGAAGACAAAATCACTCTCAAGGACGTTTTCTTTCACCGTACCCTGTTGATGGAATGACCTACCTAACTCCATCCGAACAGCCGAATCCCTCACAATCTTCAAGAAACAACTGAAAACTCATCTCTTCCATGAGCATCTAACTGCCTCCAATAATAATAATAATTAATTAAAAAAACTCTATGCCTTCACTTTTCCTGTTCTCTTATTATCCTCCTGTCCTAGATTTTTACTATTTTGAACAATGTTCCATGAACGTTTTAAAGGCAGTACCACAAAAATTGTTTTCATTAAAGGCAGTAACCTACCACAAATCTTACAATGATGTTTATTAAGGGGTAAAATTTGCTAAATTGTCCTGAAATTAAAGTCACAATGCAAAAAAGTATCCTGAAAGTAGACTTATTTTTTATTTTTTATTTTTTTTATATATATATAAAATGTGATCTGAAAAACTGTGATTCACTCGTGTTTTTGTTGAGGGAAAGTTTTTTATTTTTTATTTTTTATTTTCAGCCTTTGACATCAGTAGTAAAAGGTATGGAATTCATTTTGTTATCCTAACTGTAATTATATGATTGGTTATTTGTATTCAGCATTGTTATTCCCTGCTGTCAATGGCTCAATGAGAACAGACCTGCCACACATTTTGGGGCGCAACCCACAAGCTCAAAGCCATTACATTACAATTCTGTACAGTGTGTTGATGATTTGTGAAGTGCAGCTATGATTCCTCTTTACACACTGTTACAAATTATGTTAATCTCCTGTGCACTTGTTGATTAAGATCTTTTGTGAGTCTGAATATTCTCATTTAAAATCCTTTAACACATAATTTCTCTTGTTCTGTCTTCCTCTTTATTTCAGCATCTCTTTCCTTCTCTCTCTCTCTGTACGTTTTTCCTCTCATTTCATGCTTGAATGTTCATTCATCAGTCCTGCTCTAGCTGTTGTCATAGTACCACTGGCTCTTCTTACAGTGGACTGCTTCGTAAACTACGCAAGTATGTTACCAGCTAGCAGCTACGGTCACGACATCATGACTCAGGTGTGGTCAGTGTGTCATCTGCTTCCAGATGTCACGGAAACACTGATGATCACAACAACAGCATACGTGATACGCATGTTTGACTCGAACAAAATATTTCCTTCTCTCTTAATGTCATTTATTTTCAATTCCTCTGTCAGTCTTTTACTCGGCTGCTGTTGTTACGGTGCCTCTGCAGTTTCTCTGACCCTCTCAGTACAAACAGATCCCATGTTCTTTAATGCGAGCGTGGTTGTCATGGATACAGTAGCTAGATAGACTGTCATGGATTTTGAACACGGCTCAGAATCCCAGGACGGCACCTCAGAGGCAAGATCATACAGGTGCAGCTATTAACAGTGCACCTGTTAGGTCTCATTAATGTTGACTGAGTCCTGTGTAATGCAACGTTGCTTTTGCCAAAGAATTCAGTCTCCATCCAAAGACAGACTTTCGCTGAATCGTAGATGTAAAAATGTAAAATAAAAATCATGTTGCCTTCATATGTAATGTGGGGTTGAGATGTCAACATAAGATCAACATAAAACTACTGAGAACACTTTGCTTTTCCTAAACAACAATTCAGATTAAATTTATCCTCATTGGATTTAATCTGAAAGCATATTTGTAGATTGTTTTGATCTAAGCCACACCTGCCCTGGCTGTGTTGTAGGACATTTCTTTCTTTCTCTTTCAATGACCCACTCACACCCGACTCACTGAAATATTGAACTACATTGATGGCTATCGGCCCTGCTTGTTTCAGCAAGAAAGGCTGGGTTTCACAGGCCTGCTTTGTCAGCGGGCCCAGAGCTGTGATAGGCAGTACAGAAGGATTGTTCTCGGAGGCTGCTCGCTGATTGTGTGTCCTGACCTTCCTGTCTTCAGTACCCAGGCTCAGTTATCCAGTTTCATTGGGTATATGGAAACTCCTTCACCTGTGGCTATGATGTTACCTCACATACAGTAAAGAATGGAGAGACTGAAAGAGGATTTTACTCAGTCTTTATCTGAACATGTGACACTGGGGCATTCAGATTGCATAAGTGTTTTTGTTTTGAGTGTGTGAAAGATTTGCACTTATTTTATGGTGCATACTTGAGATTTGGCGTGCGAGAGATGAAGTGAACTTTGAGCAGTAAGTACAGGGGCTTTCAAACGTCCTGAAGTTCATAGCAGCTACAGTGACAGTTCCTTTAAGGGACTATATATACCCACTTAAATTGAGTTTTAGCCTTATTGAATGTATTTATCATATTTTATGTCAAATTCAAGTTGAATAATAAGATACTACAGGCAAACAATGCTAAGACAATGCTGAGATTTAAAATATAACATGTTGAATAGCCGAATATGAAATTATACTTGAAATATGGACCTAAACCCACCAAATCACTGTGTTAATGAGTGAATCATTAAATCATTCATTCAACAGATTTGTTGAAAACACTGGTTTAGCAAGAAATGAAGCCTGTGACTGTCTTTTTAAATTGCTCATTGAATCATTCGCTCAACCAATTCGTTCAAAAATGCAGATTCCTTCAGCAACGAAACACCACTGTGTGTATATTAATATTGGTGTAATAAAGACAACATGCTTTTTTTCTAAATTGAATAGCTTTTATATTGTTGTTGTACTAAAATAAATTATAATATTACCTGATTGTTATTAAATATGATAATAAACCTGAAGGGAAACATATTTTGAATATTCACTTAAATGTTTTTTTTACAACACATTTAATTAATATATTAATATGATATATTAATAATATACTATAATATATTATAATTAACACTAACTTTGATAGCCCTAAAAATGAGCTTGTGCATTTGCCTGCCTCACTTTGCTTTAGTCTGGAGTAAGTGTCCAACATGAGCTTGGTGTGGTGTGCCTATAATACTTGTGCATGTTGTCCACATAAGAATCACCCTGGGAAGCTTTGGAAAACCTCATTTGAGTTCTGTGGGGTTAACCTCTCACCTGACAGGAGATCTTGATTATTCTGGTGTTCATCTACATAACTGTGACTGTGACTGTTGCTGTGTTTAGGGTGACACCGGTGCAAAGAGTTCTGGCCCTCACCCATAACATACACGCACGCACGCACACACACACACACACACAGAGTAATGCTATAATCACATCCCACTCAGAGTGTGCACTGTAGTCTGTAATTATGGAGTGAAGGCTCAACGGTGCTTTTTGAAAAAGGGATGATCATCTCTGCTTCCTTCTCTTTGCGGTGTGCGTTGCAGTGTCACCCGTGCCCTCTGGATAGCAATGCGTGTGAGCATAAATGGCTCTGCATGATTAGTGAAGAATATGAAGGACGGAGGGAGAGGAGATAATGAATGAATAAGATGATGCTGTGGGAACGGAGAGCAGAGATGTCATACACTGATGCCACTGTCAGCTGTCTGGTACTCTCAGCCTCTTTCATCAACACACTCCTCACAGACCTGCAAACAGCGCACAACCATAACCTTACACCTCGGCTACATTAGCATTAGCGGAGCAGTGAGCATATTAGTCAGTCATCTAAATGGTTAATTAAGAGAAAGAAATGTCTGATTTAATTATGCATTGACTGTTCACCTTTATTGTCTGTTCCCGGCATTCACTGGTGTCCCCCAGTAGCACTGCAGACATCACAAACACCTCAAATTTACCTGATTAGCTAAACCAGTACAGTGATGCTTTAATCAGTTTTTAGTGTGTGTGTGTATTATAAGCAAGTATAGTGCTCAAAAATAATCTCTTGTGGATTATTGCACCTGAAGCATAGATATTGCTTTCTGAGAAGTGAAAATTAAGCTTTTTCAACAATTCATTCTGAATTTCTCTTCCTCATTCCGTCACACAATTGTAATGTCATTATCACCCTCTGGAGACGTATGGAAACAGGATAGAGAAACTCCATTGAACCTTCGATAAAGGAGAACTGTGTCAGTTTTGGCACCATTTTTGACACCAAACAGAATATCAAAAATAATGACTTTTCAAACAGTTTTCCCAAGCAGATTTTTCACACACTCCCCCTGTCTGCAACCTGTTGAGCAAAAAGATCTCTACCAAATCTCTACCAAACCTCATGCCTTTGGTGAGATATAGATCTTTTGAAGAATGTTTCAACTCTTTTTGTCCATACACTCTAAAAAATGCTGGGTTGTTTCAACCCAACCTTGGGTCAAAAATGGACTAACCCAACTTTTGGGTTAAAAATGTAATTAAAAAATTTAACCCAACGGTTGGGTTAGTCCATATTTGACCCAAGGTTGGGTTGAAACAACCCAGCATTTTTTAGAGTGTACAATGAAAGATAATTGAGCCCAAAATAACACTAGTCCCCAATGACTTTCATTGCATTGACATTTTTCACAATATTTGGTTTTGTGTTCCAAAGAAGAAGAAAATCATATTTATATGATAGGGTGGGTAAATGATAACACCAAATTTTCATATCTGGGTGACCATTACCTTGAGTTAGGAGAAAGTATTTTTTCCTTAAAAAATTACACATTTTGAAACTAGTGAAAAAGGACAACAATCAAAACTATTATGCATGAGATTTAAAGGGGTCATATGATGTTGCTAAAAAGAACATTATTTTGTGTATTTGGTGTAATGAAATGTGTTTATGCGGTTTAAGGTTCAAAAAACACATTACTTAATTACGGATTATAATGACTTATACTGTCTTTTTACGCGTTGCGTTGCATCGCGCCACGTAAACATAAAACCATGTCTGCATTTGTGATCGGAGAAATGACAAACAACAAGCGCTACTCTACACTGCTCAAAACTCGCGTTTGAGTCATCAGTGGCAAATTCTTTAAATATAAAAACGTACTTACAGTCTGTGAGTCAGAACAGCCGGCATTGTAGTCTACTCTACCAGGATCAGGAAACAGTCCACCATAAAATGTGCTGCACACATCTGAATATTTGGGTTGAACTGTTCTGGAACAGTGTTGTAAATACAACTTAACCACTGATTTCTAGTCGTGTCCTCTTTTGGAAGACCAAACAAAGTAGTTTAGCTTTCACAACGAAACACAGCGTCACACACGGAGGGCTTGAGTGAGCGGCGGCCGGCAGGCTTGAGTGAGGAACGGCCGGCGGATTCGACGAAGGA
>NW_015632478.1:100779-126048 GCF_001515625.1 Sinocyclocheilus rhinocerous
GGATGAAAATATGTCAAATTTCCTAGGCCGGACATCACTTTTGGCCACTACTACACTCTAAAAAATGCTGGGTTGTTTCAACCCAACCTTGGGTCAAAAATGGACTAACCCAACTTTTGGGTTAAAAATGTAATTAAAAAATTTAACCCAACGGTTGGGTTAGTCCATATTTGACCCAAGGTTGGGTTGAAACAACCCAGCATTTTTTAGAGTGTACAATGAAAGATAATTGAGCCCAAAATAACACTAGTCCCCAATGACTTTCATTGCATTGACATTTTTCACAATATTTGGTTTTGTGTTCCAAAGAAGAAGAAAATCATATTTATATGATAGGGTGGGTAAATGATAACACCAAATTTTCATATCTGGGTGACCATTACCTTGAGTTAGGAGAAAGTATTTTTTCCTTAAAAAATTACACATTTTGAAACTAGTGAAAAAGGACAACAATCAAAACTATTATGCATGAGATTTAAAGGGGTCATATGATGTTGCTAAAAAGAACATTATTTTGTGTATTTGGTGTAATGAAATGTGTTTATGCGGTTTAAGGTTAAAAAAACACATTACTTAATTACGGATACTAATGACTTATACTGTCTTTTTACGCGTTGCGTTGCATCGCGCCACGTAAACATAAAACCATGTCTGCATTTGTGATCGGAGAAATGACAAACAACAAGCGCTACTCTACACTGCTCAAAACTCGCGTTTGAATCATCAGTGGCAAATCCTTTAAATATAAAAAACGTACTTACAGTCTTTGAGTCAGAACAGCCGGAATTGTAGACTACTCTCCCAGGATCAGGAAATGGTCCTCCATAAAATGTGCTGCACACAAATGAATATTTGGGTTGAACTGTTCTGGAACAGTGTTGAAAATACAACTTAACCACTGATTTCTAGTCGTGTCCTCTTTTGGAAGACCAAACAAAGTAGTTTCGCTTTCACAACGAAGCACACAGTGTTTCCACGACATGGCGGCAGCGGCAACAATACTACAGTGAGAATAAAAGTTACGCCTTCTTTCTTTGCGTGAACATTTGGGCAGCGTTATGCAAATAGTGACTTCCCACATAGTGACGTAGATATGTGGGGGCGTGTTAGAACAAGGCGTTTTAGGTAGGCGTGGTTAACTCTTAACTTTTATAAAGAATATCTCTTTGGATTTGAGACTTTAGTCTTTGCAATGTTACAGATCTTCTTTATGCACCAACAGCTTGTAACACTCCAAAGAGAAAGGAAAAATTTTAATCGCATCATATGACCCTTTTAAAAAGTGAGATATTCTATTCAAACCTTTAGTTAAACACAAAGGGATTTCACAATTGTCATCGTATTTAACCTAAAAGGTCATTTTACTCTCTGATACCGTGATGTAATTTTAGTGGTTTCCCTAGAATTGTAATTTGAGCTGGTTTGTATGACACTTTTGGGAAAGTAATAGTATATTTAACAGTATTGTATACAGCGAACATCACAGCATAACTGAAAAGCTGCTGATCGGGGAGGCATGTGTGGGGATGAGGATGGGGGGTTGGAATTTGCAGACCATGTGGAGACACAAGGCAGTAAATAAAGTGAAACCTCATGGTTGCTTTACTTTATGGTGTTTTTCCAGCATGTCACGTTCCACATACTGTTTATGAGATGTGTGTGTGTGTGTGTTTATTGCGCAGGGGGAGGACGGAAGCTTCACATGACTATAAAAACCGTACGGACAGGAGAGCTGACCAGGTGTGAGGGTTACCACGACAACTACAAAGAGAGAGAGAGCTCTCCAGTGTTTACAGGCTGTTTGACGTCAGAGAGAGTCTTAATCTGTGGAAATAAGGAGGGATGCAATTTAGCTCAAAATATCACTGCTTCACCTGCATCACATGCACATTTTAGAGGACTACCCCATTTCCACAGTGTGGTAGGATATTGGTCAGTGATCACATACTATGGGACAGTATTGTTGTGTGTTTGGTATCCGTCAGGATGTTAGTCACACATAGACCAAGATTCTGACTGATCATCAGCATCAGTAACATTAATGTCTGTTGGTCTCATCACATTGTTTGATGACTCTTGTGTTTATATTATTACTTTCTAAATTAAATGACCTTTTAATAGATTTATTAATTAGCTGATTTCTAACGTATTAATATATGCATTTTGATAATACAACCCAGGGGCGTCGGTAGTGGGGGGAAAAGGGAGACAGAGTGCATAGGGCCCAGAGGTTGACAGGGGCCCATAACGATGTCCCCCCCAACCCCAAAAATCAGTGCAGTGGGCCCAGAATTCCTAGCGACGCCACTGCTACAACCCCTAATATTATGGTTGGACTGACACTGGTACAATCCCAGGTAAGGGAAACCTGTAAACTAGAGACTTGCTGAGAGAATCCTATCATAGGTATAGATATGTCCACATTCACTTGTCTGAAAAACAACTGGACTCTGCTTGGAATTACATAACACAAAATCACTTTGTAATCATATGTAATGTGTAGAAGGTAGGATGTGAATTGAAAAATGACACCTTTCACTGCAAATAGAAATCCCATTATTAAAGAGCAGGTTTCTATACAACTAGGGCACCTTGAATGAAAGAGAAACACAGAGAAAAAGCAGGAAAGAGAGCTGTAACAGTACCTGAGGTAAAGTTACTGGTGAGAAAACTGCCAATGAGGAAAGAATTTCTGAGTATTAGGTTTCATCCATAAAAACTCTTGTGAACCCAGCACACTTGATCTGAAATGATTTCTCATCACTTGAACAGACTCTTAGCACTCCATAGACAAGAGCAAATAATCTGAAAGAGGAGAGCAAGGAGCCAAATTAGTGAAATGATCCAGTGGAATCAATCTATGTAATCAGACACTGAATCATCTTCATCATCTTCCACTCATGTGTGTGTCTTATCCCCCTATAGTGAATTGATTTATTGCAATTACATAACCGGACAGTTATCCAGTCAGACAGAGATAATTTGTCATTCAAAATGTTGAAAAATAGGTAGTGTGAAGAATGCATGCTTTAAAGGTTAAATCGATGTCTGGTCCACTGCCTTTAATGGTTCAAAATTCACAAACAACCCCTCTGTACTTTATAATCCAGAAGACAATAGAAGACATCACACTCTCTATGTGGGGTCTTATAGCACTCCTCCAACATCATTATCACATATTTATTTATACCTATTTATCTGTTATTATAAGATTTGGTTTTACTGTCAGCACCTAAATGTCATCTTTAGTTGTGTATGACATAAAGATGAGATCATTAAGGCCAGTTCACATTTGTTATTGTCAGTGCAAATTTATTTTTACTGTGGAGTAAAGAATTTAACAAATACATCAAAACCTATGACGTTATTAGATCTATTTACATGTGTCCCCTTGCATTGTAAATTCAAATTCACATTTTTGCCCTTTGTAATCAACTTGGGAGCATATTTGAGATCCATTTTGATCTCCTCCATTTAAAGGGTCTTGCATGAATTCAACATGACTAAATGGGTCTCTGTTTCATCAGTAAGGATTTTTAGGTGTTTTGTGATCGTGAAAACATTGTACTATTAGTTTTAAAAGTGGAATTTAGATTTGCGTAATAGACAGCCAAGGCTGTATACTGTAATGAATTCAGTCTTTCAGTGCGTCAATGGCTGCCGCTGAAGTGTTCAGCAATCAATGCGCTGTCGCTTTAAATGAAGTGAAAGGTGGGTGTTACCATTGGGCGCAAAGAGCGAGAGTAGGGCGGGGACAATATTAAATATGTATCAGTCTAGTTACCCCTTAGAGACTCAACGCAGATGAATGATACAGATTTGGAAGAAACACGCATGGCCACTCCGGTTTAATCACGTCCAATTTATCCGACACTTCCAGAGAAGTGTAAATGGGCAGACTATAGACGCTCAGTGGATGAAGGCGACTTGACAGTGCAGACGAGCGCACGTCGCTTAAGCCACACATATTGCTGGTTGCGATTTTTGAATTGAATTTCAACAATTTTGCAACCTATCTCACCTTTGAGATATTGTTATTGCTTTCCAAGCCTTTTTTTTTTTTTAACTCACAGCCGATATGGACACCATATTGGACAACTTCGCTTCGGACAAACTTTTTCCCAATTCCAACCTGTTGGACCTAGAGGATCTGAATGAGAGCGATTTCTTATCCAATGTGGTACGTCAAACCTCCGCATCTTCCATCATTATGAACAGTAGCAGAGAGGGAAAATATGCAGAATCTGTCTTAAGTTATGAATGTCTTAATAATTTTATAATAATTTTTTCCTGTACTCATATTTTGACATTTAGCCTATATCATATTTTCTTATAAAGTTAGAGATCGTTTTGTTATGGGGGGGGGGTCTTCGTTAATATGTTATTTATTCAAACCATGCCCACACGCCGTATCATCCTGTTTAACCAAATCATGCCCATACAACAATTCCAAACCACGCCCACTGATCGCTTCATCCTGTTTCTCGTGTCCGGCCACAACCGGTGAAGTAAGATGCTCAGGTTATTGGACTTTGCAGTATGTTTGCTTTCTCTTTGGAGGCCAGATACACAATTGATGAGTTTACCTGGCACAGAAATTAGGAGAGCAAGAAAACTAATTTAGTGGAGAACCAATTCACGTTGTGTTTGTTGTTGATTCAGAAATTATGATCAAACCATGCCAACGAAAAACAAAAAACGACCTCATCTTAGATGATATTTGCAGTTAAGTCAATGCTATATTACTGTGAGATAAAAGGTGTATATGAGTTAACTTGGGGCAAACAAACTGCACAACAAATCTGTGACATCCAGTATGTGAAGACATCAGAAAGAATAGTTAATCCAAAAAATTTTACTCCATCATGACGTTCCAAACCAGACTTTTATTTTACATGTAAATCTAAAAGTGAATTGTTTTGAAAATATTTAATATATTGAAAGTGAATGATGACTGGAGCGGTCAAGCTCCAAAGTCAAAATGTGTGGGGGAAAAAAGTATTATAAAAGTGGTCTCAAAGACTAATCTGATCTCCATTCAGTTCATGAAAAAGAGTGACCAGTGCATTATTCCTAAAGTGTTCCACGGAAGAAAGAAAGTCATACTGGTTTGGAGCGATGAGAGTGGGTAAATGAAGACTTTATTTTCATTTTTGAATAATTAGGTCAGTAGGAAATTAATGTTTTGGTAGTTAATGCATTTCACTTGCATATGATCCATTTGAAGCCCAGGACACTTTTGATGTTTCCGCAGTGATTCAGACACTCCTATATGGCTAATGCTTCTGACTGACACACATTCATGCTGAGGTTCTTTTAATCCTTTCCCAGAGAGACAGAAAGAGACAGAAAGAGTCATCACAAATGTCAATATTATGAGGCTCAGATGAGATGGAACAGTTTTGACCTTTATTTTAACAGGGAAGCTGCAGCATCATCTTGACTGTGTGGGTGGACAGACAGGAGATGTATTCTGTAGCCTCTTATGAGCTACCTGAGCCTAAATGCTGTTTTCTACAATACAAAGTCGGTTGATAAACTATAAATGATAAACTATATAATATATCATACCTCCTTAATGTAGATGCAGTGGTCAGATAGATAAACAGAGGTACTGTATGTCCTGTGATTTGACATTATATAATTCATCTAAAAGTATTTTTAAGGGAAATTCTCTCATAATTTACTCACCTTCATGTCATTCCAATCCTGTATGACTGATATTCTTCTGCAGAACACAAAAGAGGATATTTTGAAGAATGTTTGTAATTAAACAATTTTGGTGACACTTGACTTCCATTGTATGGACAAAAAAAAAGGTTTTTGATTATTGTTTTTTTTTGTGTGTGAACTATCCATTTAAATATTATTTTCACATTCTTATTTGATTATATATTTATGATTATATATGCATTTTGAGTCCTCATATTAATTGAGAGACTAAAATTTTTGAGACGTGTAAAAATACATTGAGCACACTGGAAGACCTTATAAAATTAACTTGTGTAATTAATTAAAGTTGGTGAAAAACTTTTAAGGAATGGTGGCTTTTTACAGTACCCAAAATATACACTTTCCCTTATACATATATATAAATTGAACTTACAACCTTGATGATGAAGTAAAAAAAACTTCATCAACTAGATAGACATATAATTTTAGTCACTGTCTGGCTGTGGATCTCTAATGAAAACCTGTCTTGTCATATAAGGCTTAGAGTGTTAGTGTTTCTTATGAAGATTTTGCTTTAGCGCCTGTCTGTTTTTTTTTTTCCCCCTGCTGGTCTGTTGGTTGTTGAGGGCATTTAACGGGTAGTATTCAATCCAGATGTCCCTCATTGAGTAACAGCTGTGCTCCAGTTTGCTCTGTAAGGACCTGACTAAGGGGAGAGTGATGATAGAGAAAAGAGAGAGAGGCTTGTGAGTGAAGGAGGCTCATTCGTGGCTCCTGATAGCTGTCTGTGTATGTGTGCATGAGCGTATGCATGCCACTATGCTTCTGTGTGGGTGTGTGAATGGATGTCTGTGAAAGACCACTTCAGACCCTCCATAGTCCCCCATTCTACCCCTTGGCATGTGTGTGCGTGTGCGTGTGTGTGTGTGTGTGTGTGTGTGTGTGTTTGTATGTGTGTGAGAGAGACACTGGCCCTTGAAGGCTCAGTGAATGACTGCCTTGTGCCCTCGGAGAGGAAGCTGCTCCTGGGTTACACACACACTGGTTTCTGACCTCCTGTGTGTTTTTGTTCATTCATTCTGCCATTATATTTATAAATGTTAGTGGGTCCCTCCAGCACTGTTGAATTGAGATATATTTATAATCTGAAATTCCTCCACAGTATGAATTTGTGTATGTGTGTGGGGGACCAAAGACAGTAACACCTGAAATCATGTACGTAAGGAAAACAGCTTGATAGTTTAGCCATCATTTACCTAGCTTTATGTCACTGCAAATCAGAATGACATTCTAACAGTGCATTGAATGGGGTCTGAAGCTTTCAGATTTCAAAAAGCACAACTGAGTACCATAAAAGTATCATAAAAATATTACTATCTCAGAATAAAAACTATAGAAGGCAATGGAAAGTCCCTACAGTGATAGAAGAACGTATGTGTGTGCCCGTCTGGCCGCTTAAATCACGACTTTAGCGTAATTGCATGGCTTGCGCTAAAGGGTGGAAATCAGCGTGTCTCACTCTACTGTGTGTTAAAGCTAAGATCACAGAGAGGATCTGTGAACCACAACAGCGCAGAAAAACCTCAGGCTTATTTAAATGACTTTATATTATATATCTGCTGTATTTCTTTAGTGCATCCTTTATACAAAGGGAGCTGTTGTTGTGATTCTGTCTCTTTCTTTGGATTTATATTGTTGTTTTTATACTGCTATTTTTTGCCCAATTTCCTAAACTGAGAATGGCTTTGGTGAAAGAGATTCACCGTGTTAATCTCATAAACAGGATACTGTGATCTGTCTCTTTCGCACTAATAAAGAGAAGACATTTATTAATATAGAAATAAGAGTCTTACAAAAAACAATTAACGTGCATCTGCTGATTATATGAATGGCATTTGATCTCAGCTCACACAAAGCAATATCTGCGATAAGCTACAGAAATATGCAGTAATATAAATTCAATGAAATTCCTCTCTCTCATTTATGCATTATACCAACATTTTGACTGTTTGCGTTGCTTAATCAGTGATGCAGAGGACGTCATACTACGATATTGTCAGTGAAATGTATGCAAAAAATTCTAAAAGGTCATTTGTTGCATGATGGTACAAAGTCATCTACCAGTCTAACATCTTTTATCTGTTCAGTCACTTCCCACATGTGAGGAAAAAACAGAAACCTGAATATCAAGGGTGGTCGGATGCTTTTCCTCGATCTATTCTAAAGTGAAGAAGATGAGTCAGATGCAAGACCATTCCTTAGAAGCATGTAGCGTGTCTAAACACTAAAGAAGAAGACTGGAGATGATATCTACAGGTTTGGCAGGTCCCACCCGTCCTAAAGGCTGTTTCTGCTTTGCTGTTTCATCTAGTACACTCTGAGCCTGAATGTTGAGGGTTTGGAGTAGGGGGAGGTGAGGAGCATCTGGAGGGGAGGAGTGGAAGAAAGGCAGCACATTCCTCCAGAATTTTCTCTCAGATATACTGGATGCTTCTGATGGAACCTGTCCACATAAAAAAAGAGAAATAGAGAAAAAGAAAGAGAAAGAAAGTAAGAAGAGAGGTTGCATAATCTTCAGAATGACTGGGCCAACGATAAAGATAGTAGTGATACAGCTCTAACTGTTACTCTCATCTTAACTCTCAACATCTGTGAGCTACAATTAAGATGACGGTACAGAATGAAGAAATTATGACACTCTCTGGGTGTGATTCAGTAATAGAGGCCACAGACGTTCAACTCTATGATCATGGAGTTTGATTCATCATAGCAGCCACATGATTGAACCCACATCTCTTAGACTGCTACCGAAATAAAGGTTAAAGCTTTTAATCAGCCAGTTTTTCCCAGTCTGTGTGAATGTATCCATCACCTGATCTAAATTCAACCACTCTGTAATTCTCACGCTTAGTTTTCAATCACATCCCTTATCTGTTCTGCACAGGACAATGTATGACGGTCAATTTTGTCATTACGCAGGATTGTATTCCTCAGTAAAGGTTAAGTATGGCTGCTGTTGTCAAACCTTTGGCTTGGGTTTTAAATCTGCTCACATGATGGACATAAATAGAGAGAATAGAGAGCTCATTGAGGTATGTTCTTATGTGAGCACACATTCACAAACGCACAAAATAACTAAATCAGCAGTTAGTGTGTAGAGGCTTGAGGGTGTGTTAGCTTTGGTCCTGTCAGACCAGATCCTTTCATATTTTTTTTTCAAATTGCTAGATGCTTTGAATAGCTTTGAAACATTTGTAAAATACCTTATAGACAAGCAATTGTTCATTGATAATAGTGGGCGCTGACTGTTTTCACCCCGGCGCCTACTCTGTTATTGTGAAAGACATCTAAATATATTTCATGTATTTATTTAATTTAAATATAAACAAATAAAACAAACCCTAATTAGTATCTCAGTCTCCACTTTGATCTCTTGTGAGAAAATTAATTATGCAGTATTAAGTTCAAAGTTCAAAGCTAATAAGGTAAAGTTTCTCATAAATATTTCATTGTAACTCACAGAATAACATTTATTAAGGAAAAAGCATATGACCCTGTACATCAATAAGTTTACTGACTCTACAATGTAATTACCGTAACAAATTAGAGTGTACTTTTGCATTTTAACACAAATATTCCCATCTAATTTTAGACAACATGTAACGGGGGTTCCAGGTCTGTCCATGCATTCAACAAGGGGTCCTTGACCTGAAAAGGGCTGAAAATCCACAATAGACATATTTTAGTGCTTAGTGTTATAATTGTGTGCCTGTGGTTGGAGAACAGTCAGGTGTCATTTAACTTGACATTATGAACTTTGAAGTGCTAAAATACCCCAGATTAATTTTTCTTCATTCCTCTCCTCAGCTAATGCTTTAGCAGGACTTCCTTGACATGCCAGAACTCCTCCTGCTCTCCAGGCACTCTATCTTTCATTGTCTGTGTCTTTGTCCTGAGGGACTGCAGTGAACAGAACTGTGGATGTCATAGAGATGTCAGTCAACTGCTCTGTTCAGTGACCCCCTGAAGTGAACTAGATTTAACCTCCAAAGAGATTCCTATCTCAGTTGAAGCAAACTGCAAACTGGCATCATGATGGAAAAGACATCCAGTTTAGTGTGTGTCTGTCTTTACTTTCATTGAGAAAATGACCAGCAGTGGTAGGAAGCAAGTCAGGATAATGTCTGATTTATATCTAGCACACTCATCTAACTTTGGTCAAATCCTATCAGAGTGTTATTTTGCGACTCAGATGTTGGCCTGAATTAAAGCCAAAAACTTGATAAAAAAAGAAAGTCTTAGCTGGAACATATTACGTTATAAAGGTACAGAGCCTTTGGGGTTAGACAAGCAAGAGTTTCCATAACTTTTTAAACCGCATCTGCACTCTTGGGTTGTGCCCAGTATGTGTTTTGACTCCTAACCTTTGCGTTAGAGCATGTATAACTTATTCTTCACATGTGGAAGACATATTCTTAGCCCCATTCTAAGCCAGTGAGCCCTGCAGAGACATATGAATACCCACTCTTAGCTCTGTCTCACCCCTCAGGCTCTGAATAAACATGTCAGGTGGGTGTCAGTGTTTGCAGGAACATGTCGTCAGCTTACCATGAGGTCCCTAACTCCCTAACATATCCAGCATTGTTTTTCCAGGCTCCCTCTCTACTGAGGATTAAAGACCCAGCTGCTTATGTTAATTACATAATGACTTTTAATTCCAGGGAACAGTTTTGAATATGCACTGTAACAGAGATGCTAATCAGAGTTAATGTATTTTATTATAGCTGCAATTGATAATATATTTAATTCCTATCAAAACTATAATGAAGCATGTTTCTACCTCAGAGTAAAAATTAAAATGTAATTGTAATTTTATTTTTCCTAATTGCAACTTTATATGGCATAACTAGTTTCATTTGTCATAACCGCAACTTCATATTTTTCAATTGTGACTTTCTCATAATTGTGACACATTTCTTGTCTCACAATGTGACTTTCACATCGTGACTTTATATTTCACAATGTGATTTTCACATATTTGACTATTTCTTGTAGTTGGGAATTTATATATAATCATTGTGACTATAATTCACAATAGACTTTCTTGTAGTTGTGACTTCTCACAATTGTGACTATTTCTCATTTTTGCAATTGTATTTCACAATCTGAATCTTTCTCACATATTGTACTTTATTTCTCGTAATTGCCACTTTTATATCTCACAGTTGCATTTGTTTTTCGTAATTGTGCACTGCAATTTTTCCTCATAATTGCAACTTTAACACAATTGTGACTTTGTGTCCCATTATTGTGACTTCATATCTCACATTGTGACTGTCTCACAAATGTGACTATTTTTTGTTGTTGTGACTATATCTAAGAATTCAGACTTTCTCTTTTTGTTTATTTATATTTTACAGTATGATTGACAAATTTGACTATTTCTTGTAGTTACTTGTAGTTGACTTAATATCTCACAATTGTGAATATTTTTCTTTTTTGTGATTTAATATTTCACAATGTGACTGTCTCACAAACTTTGCTTTATTTTTCATAATTGCCTTATATCTGCAACTTTATTTTTCATAGTTGTACATTTATATCTCACATCTGCAAATTTATTTATCATAATTGCAACCTTATCATTCACAATGTGACCTTCTCACAAGTTTAACTTTTTCTTGTTGTAGTTGAGACTTTATATGCCACAGTTGTGACTTATTTTCTCTCAATAGTCATATTAATAATATATTAAAATTATTATGGAAAAAATCAAAGCCTAATTTTTTCCTTGCAGTGGTCAGACAGGAGCAGACTAGACTAACACAGCTATTTGGTCTGTATACAGGATATTCTTCTGCCCAGGGCTGTGTTGCCACAGGCTCTTTTAAAAGAGAGCCAATTTAGACTGGCAAAATTACAGAGTACAGGGAGCCCTTTGAAGGGGGGGATGGGGAACACATCTGGAGACCCCCTCCCCTCCCGAAATGCAACAGTAGCGGAATATAGAGGGTGGTTATGGGGATTCCTCGCTCCTTAGGATATCCCTTTAGTTCAGTTGTGTCCTCGTTCCCTTTCCCCTCTTCCTCTAAAAGTTGCAGTGTCTGTAACTCCCAGTGGCTCCCGACTGGAGGTGGGGCTGAAGCCCAACTGCCTCCTGTGGGCATGGTTTTTTGCTCTGTTGCTGACAGCAAAACGTAAGAAAAATCTGGAACTGGAATTAAGAAACCAGAGGAAAGTGAGAGGGGGAAGGGGCCTGCGAGTTGTATTTGGAAAGTTAAAATGGGAGGATGAAGTAAGAAAGAATGACAAAGAAAGAAAGGAAAAAAGAGGGAGAAGGGAGTGAGGGAGCAGGGACTAGAATAAAACCGCACATGCAGACTTTGGATCTACCACCTCATTCTCCATCTTATCAGTACTGCATTCAAAAGGTCTCTGAGTTATAAACACAAAAACTGGCTTCTTTGAAATCCTTTTGGTGAGAAACCTGTGTGACCTGATCTCCAGAGAGGTGGGTCTGTGTCTGGTGGCAAGCTTACAAAAGTCACAGACTGCAGCTGTGAACTTGACGCCATGCCTGTAATCTAAATCAGCCCTCACCTGCGAACACCTGCAGAGGCCAGGCTCCCCCCCCCACACACCCACCCACGCGTCTGGCTCATCATGCATGCTGAACGGATCATGACTATCCTCCCTGACCCATCTCTGATCTCTCAACGCTGCCAGCTGGAATCTGAATCTGAGAATGTGAACTGGCTTTAAAGTGCAGATGTGCTGGTTTGTAGACAATATGACTGCAAAAATACATCCTCACCCCACATTCACACGTGAATGTCCCTAACATTTAGGTCAAAAAATGTCAGATCTAGTGCACACGAGTTACATCTAAATGTTTAGATATGTAAACAAATAAAACTGATCAGATCATGTTGTGGCTGAAGCTGATGTTCATGCCTCACATGAGGGAACCATATTTTTAATTGCATCACACGTTGACTAGTGTAAACACTAAACACCTTCAAACTCCATCTTCAGTTCAAGAACTTCTCTCCCTCTCTCCTTCTCTCTCTCTTTTTTGCCACTCTGAGAATGAATCTCCTCATTGTTCTCAGAAACTCTTTTGCTCTGCGAGAGGCACATATTCCCAAATATTGTGGGTTTGGCTGTATTCCCAATTCCACTGCTGCTAAATGATTTTTATCAGCGTATTTATTTTTCCAAAGACTAAGATGTTATTTTCTTCTGCACCGAGCTGCTCCGTTCGCACCCTGCACTCCAGCTCCAAAATGACAAGCTCCCCTCTCCTTATTTGCATACTGAGCTCTGATTGGCTAGAGTGCAGCTGGAGGTCTGGAATAAGGGAATGGAATGCGATGAGTCAAGCAGCTGTGCAGTTTACTAGCCCGCTTAGACCCGGACATGACCTAAACGTTACTTCAAGAAAATGGATCAGATGGAAAAATAGGGCATTGCTCAGCCTGTGCACACATGCTCTGCACTGCTGCAGCTGTGGTCCATTTTTTAACAATTTATAAAGAGCGCCCAAGTGACAAACGAGAAATATTTTAAATGACAGTATTGACTAAGCTGAAAAAGAATATTAAGAATATATATATATATAGCATAGAAAGGAGGACTTCTTCTAATTATAAAATGCAGAAATATGACTCTCTCTTCCTTATTGTACTCAATACAACATAGATAAAATCATTCTGTGTGTTTTATTGCACATAACTAAGACACGGATGTCAGGGAAGTTAGCTCAAAAGCCCCAGCTGCAGTTATAATTGTGAAATGTCAACATAAATGCACAGTGTACTGTGCTTTTAGTTCACTTGAAGTGTATGGCATACGTGTTAAGGGTCTGATAGGTCTGTTGATGGATAGGAGTGTCTGATCCAATAAGGCTGCTTGAATACATGATCACTGATCTATGTTGCAATGTCAGTTGACAGGTTTTGACCACCAATGCAACTTTCAACAGCAAATGTGTTTTTTTTTAGTCCTCAAAGTAACGTTCCTTCCGTCTGCATTTTAATGTGAGAAAAATCATCTAAATGTCACTATTCTACTTTTTAAAAAGGGTTAAGCCTGAGATATGACTTGTTTTCATTTCTCCTCAAATTTGACCCTAATGATAGAGACACACTTTTCCAGTTCTTCTGGTATTCTTCCTCTGAGGAGCCTTCCAGATGTGGAATTTCAAGACTCTTGCATCAGCACCCCAGCATTGCATCATTACCATTGGCCCCTGCAAGGTCAACTGAAAACCAGACAGACACAACATAAGAAACTCTTAACTGACACTTGTCAAAACAGGAACGAGCTCTACAGAGAGATAAAACCGATTGGAGAAGCGTTCTGACTGTCTGCTCTGATAACAGATGTACACAGGACCACACAGACAGGGAAGTTGCACACGTGAATACAGGTTTCCATCGAAGCTCATGTGTAATAGGGATCCTTTATATTTGCATTTTGCACTAGGCTAATGGATTACTTGACAAAACTACTTAGCAAATTAAAACACACACACACAGCCTGCTAGCATATGCAGCTCAGAGTTACGAAATAGCACCTTCACCACCTTCGTATTAATCAAGTCTGTAAACATATCCGCCCCACACATCCAGGAGCAGGAACATTTAACGAACCTCAAAGCTTTAGGGTGGGACTGTTTATATTGTCATGCTCAGCCGTGGTGATTAGCCGGCACTGACGGCAGGACAGCTGCGTCATTTCATGAACTTTATCATCAGGGTGTTCCCAGGATGTCATTCGTCAAGCAATACGGATAACTGCCATTGCAGGGTTTGTTTCCTGCTCCTCTGCTTATGCATCCATTTGGTGAGCAGCAAGTTTGACCAGATACCATGAGCTACAATACTCCGTTCTCCCCTAATTCTCAATTCAGGTTCATTGTTTTGGAAGCTCTGTTTGGTCAACTAGGGACAGCCAGAGTAAACATTCATAACAGCACAGCTTTCCCGGTCCCCTCTTCATAGAAGTGTCGCAGTGGCTAGGGGTTTGTGTGGGAACTCATCCAGGTGCTGGGAGTGTGGATGTGTGCACGTGTACATATCTGCGATATGTGCATAGCGGCTGGTTTATATGCTCACTGCGCTACAGGTGTGTCATTCCCACACCTGTCACCGTTCACCAGGATGTAAACACGATCAGGTCCTCTCACACCTTTTTCCACACCCTTGCTCACCAAACACATATTCGCATGCCCCCACTGCAGAGACGCACACACACGTCTTTCCATTCGCAACATGACGACATACATTATAAATGCACTCATGCATAGAAGAATGCATTTCTCTTTTTTATCCACCTTTCAGACAAACACTCCTTGAACTAAATGACAGAAGGGTTTTATCAGAGTTCCTCTGAATTTCAACAGTGACCATATTTAAATGATCATTTGAAAAGAGGCTGTATATCAAATTAGTATCTCAATGTTATTTGAGTTGATCTTTGCTTATAATAACGTGATCAGGGAGAGGGATGAATTCAGCCAAATGATTATTTGTTCACACATTACTGTTCTACCATTCAAAAGTTTACAGTTGGTAAGATGTTTTTGAAAGTCTTTGATGCTCACCAAGGCTCCATTTATTTGATCAAATATACAGTAAAATAGTAATTTAGTGAATATATTCTTACAATTTAAAATAACCATTTTCTATTGTAATATATTGTCAAATGTAATTTATTCCTCTGATGGCAAAGCTGAATTTTCAACAGTACTGAATTTTCAGTCACTACTCCAGTTTTCAGTGTCACATGAACCTTCAGAAATCATGCTAATAGTGATAATTGTCAGTTTTAATAAACGTATGGTGTCCTTGCTGAATAAAAATATTCATTTTATTTAAATAAAAAAATTAAATTAAATAAAAATATTGTCTTTGTGGTCTCTTCCCCCAGCACTTCTCCGAGCAGATGGAGGATTTCTCCAATGACCTTTTCAACAGTTTCTTTGATGATCATCTGTTGGCGGAGAGGAACCCATTGTTGGATATGGATCTGGACCCTCCAAACCCTGACATCCAGGCAGAACACAGCTACTCTCTCAGTGGGGACTCTGCCCCACAGAGCCCCTCCATGCCCATCAAATCAGATGATGATGCAGGTTAGCAAGCAGCTCAGCATACCCTATTCATTCCTTTTCTTGCTTGTCATGCATCCATGCAGAAAAGCAGCTATCCGTGTTAGATTATCAGGAGAAGATTTTACACTCCTGATAAATGCCATAGTTCAAAGCATCATCTATCAGCAGCTCTGGTTTTTCTATAAAGTCTTTCTTTTCTCGGCATCTCTCCTCATCTCTCGAAGCACCCGTGCAGCACAGGGTTCCTTGTCAAAGCTCTAGCCAAGAACTCAGTCTACCATTGGAAGCTGGGAATTCCAGGAAGACAGCCAACACTCATACTCGCTCACTCTTTCTGTCAGTTCGTCCGTCTGTCTCTCTCTCTCTCTTTCTCACACAAGCCACGGTCAGGCCAAGGAACTGCAGACATCCATAAAATAAAAAGGGATCTGGTTTCCAGCTTCAGATGGAGAATTTGGTGGGGGTGGCTCGGGGAGTTGCATCATCCTGAACTTAGGCTGAATATGTGAGGAGTGTGTGCACAGACTTCTTTCCAGTCAGGCTTTAAATCAACAAATCCTTTAAGAAGCATGAAGGTACTGCAGGATTTCTTGATCCATTTAGCCAGCCTGTAATGCCCTGAGCATCCAAAATGAAGGTCTTTCTGAACACATTCATGCTATTGTTTCTTTCTCTCTCTGTGCCTTCTAGCTCAAAAAACGGAATTTACTGAAAAATGTGTACATTTAGGGTTATGGCTGCAAAAATGAATGTAAAATGAACAGTAAAAAGCAGGAAATAAGAGTTTAAATTGAATTAGCAATTAACTTTCTGGCAATAAATTTAATGATACAGTTTTCAGGCCTCATGAGGTATTGAGCTGTCAAAAATATTGAATATATTTCAGCCATCTATACCCTGCCATCTGTTGCCTTAAGGTACTACTATGTACCTTTTAGAGGTAAATAGGTAACGAAGATGTCCCTTTAAAGGTGGGGTAAGTGATTTCTGGTAGCCAATGTTGACATTTGAAATCACCAAAACAAACACGCCCCTACCCCAAAAGGGTCTCGCCCCTATTTTGATAGCTCTGCCCCACACATACGTACACAACCCAGGCAACGGTTAGTTATGTGAAACAAAGCAAAACTAATTTTACACCGTGTCTACACCGGACGTGAGTGGCGCGGCGCAACAAAATACTATGAAACTCATTATAATCAGTGATGCTGTCTACACCATAGATATATATATATACATATCTATGGTCTACACTGGGTGCGGCGCAAATTTCAAATGATTTTCAACGGTCGCTTTGTCGGGTCCAGTGTACTAGACAGACTTTAGCTGTTGCGGCACAGACACGGTGTTTTACTCACCTATCGAGAAGAAACAAAGCAACCTCGGTGTCCGATCGCAGGCCTTCCGCTCCATGAGTTCTCTCCAGCGCTGGAAAGCTGATCCGATATTTACACGGGTCCTACTTCTTGCCTTAAGCCTTCTTTTGTTCCGCAGACGTTTTCCTCTTTTGTTTTTTATCCGCCATCTCTATCTTTCTGTCGCTCGTCTCGGCTAATGTCCGTCCTGTGCACTGAACTCTCTCTCCTCCACATCATGCGTAGACACGCTTCTTACTGCTGATTGGCTACAAGTTTGTTTTGCTAGTCGGCCCGAATCAGTTTTCTAAAGCGTTTTTGAAAAATCGCTTACCCCACCTTTAAGGGTACTGCTGCAGTGACAAGATGTTGTACCCCTAAAGGTACAGTTTTTGCACAGCTTTTGTCTGAGAGTGTAGGGAGTTTAGATGACCACAGTGAGTTCAGGTGTTTCAGTAATGTGTGATATCCCCTCTGATCCATTAACCTGCCCATATAAAGACTGTGAGTGACTTTAGGGGGCAGTTAAAGTAAGCACTGGCTGGTTCACTACTTTGTCTCCTGTTGCTCTGCAGTAACTTTAAACCCGCTAATGAGCATCGCTTTTCCGTCTCCGCCGGCCTGGAGTCGCCTCACTATGATACCTGCTGTCCTGAGAGACATCAAAGCCTTACAGTGCCCTGTGGGCAGGATCCAGTAGCTTCTGTGGAGTATAAGGAGGGACTTTTGCATGTAAAATTTGTCCATATTATTAACAGCAGCTCTAAGCCACATTTAAGCTACCACATGGAGAAAAAGTGACAAGTATGTTTAAATGTGCAATTATAGTCAAGCTACAGCAGGTTTTTGCCTTGTCTTTATCTATCTGTCTGAGTACATGACACAATGTACTGTGTGTCACCTCATTCTTTCAAAGGATGTCGATCCGCATTATGGTGTACTTCAATTAAATTAAATTCACGATTATTTGTATAGCGCTTTTCACGATACAAATCATTGCAGAGCAGCTTCACAGAAAATGAACGTTTCTACATTACATTTAGGAGTAGCTTATCAATGATGACTATGTCAAGGTGATGTCCATATGGCAGAAATGTACAGTAAAAATCATGCAGTTAGTTAATGACATGTATTCAAACAAATGGTGAACACTATTAACAGCAATGATTATATGTTGCGATCAAACTTATAGGAAAATTTGGTCGTTTTGTATGATGGTTCAGGGTTGGCGTCCTCGGAGGGGTACTTCTTAACTAGCAAGACTTTGTAGGTCAACCAGCCTGTCCAGAAAGATTTCGCTGGTTGACCTGCTTCACAAGTAAAGTTTTGCAATTTATGATGGTTCACCAGCCAGCCCATGTTGGTTTATACTGGTCTTTTCAGCAGAGATGTCCTTAAACTCATTTTGTTTTAATATATAGAGAGACAGGCGGTGAGAATGAGAGAATCCTTATAGATCTAAGAGACCCCTCAGATCGATCAGATCCTTCAGAAAGTGTGCATTTGGTCTAATCATGTTTGAAAAAGCTGTAAAAAAGACTAATCCCTTATTCACAATAGAGGCTACGCATAAGAGTGTGTTTGCTTTAGTGCACCCAGGTGAAGGACAGACTCTTATGGTCTAATCTGGTGTACTGAACTGAAGGGTTAGGCACTTTTACAGAGGTTTCCCACAGACTGAGAGCTATGAAGTATAAAATCCAGCGCTCTCCACCGAACAGCAGAACTCCTAAAGAGCTTTCCTCTCCTGTTGTAATCAGACCCCTGCTGATGTCCTTCCCTAACAGAGGACTAACATGAAAAACCTGCCATCCTTCTTTTACAAGGCCGCATAATGTTTTATCGATTCTGCAGTGGAGCCTGCACAACGAATGCTACCGAGGGCGATGTGATAACGAGGGCTCCCACTATACACAGTGCTTTCCTTCCCTTTGAAGCGTCCAGACATGTAGAGCTGTTCTCTAGCCACCCTACATGCCCCCAATCTCTCACCTGCCCCTCCCACACCATAGGCTTTTGTGTTAAAAGTATAAAGAAAAGCTGGTTTGCTTTACCCTTCCGGTCATTAACTGAGTCTGTCCTCTTCACCTGCAGCATTACAGCCTCTGCATGAAACCCCCTACATGGGGTCTGGAGTGTGAAATTTGTCACTTTCCTGAAAATATCACGCATTGATTACGATCCTGCATGATATTTTAAGACACATTTGCCCATAAGGCTCTTTTTTTAAAAGCACACAGATGCATTACATGACTAAATATTGTCTGATACACAGTGATGAATTAAATAATTTATTAATATATAATAATTTTTTGTCCGTCAATGAATTAAATGTATTTTTAATGGGTATGCTGATTAAATAGATTACATAAATGAAATTGAAGCAAATAAAACACCCAAAATGAAGACAATTCAAATACACTGTGGATAATCTAAAGCACTGAATAGACAGTAAAAAAGTATATTGATTGTTTTGCTGTTTTCGTGTCATAGTACATAAGCTTATCTGTGGCCTACTGTCCACAGGATTTTGCGCTTTACATCAACTGTCAAGTTCAACTGTTGAATTTGTGCTTTGTGCTTTATTCAGCATCTCTCCCTGTTTTTTAACATCTGATTGATTTGATGTGATCCTTGTGTCTTTTGAGAGACTTTATTTATTAAGTATTATCATTCCATATGTCATTCCCCAAAGCATTTCTTAAAAAAACTTTTACAGTCAGTACTTTTTCTCTGTTTTCTGTTTGTTTGAGCCTGTTATTTCTTTCCTCAGACTCTGAAGGGATGTGGTCGTTCAGTCAGAATCTAACAGCCATTCTAGTGAAGCAGGAGCCCAGCCTGATGTCAGAGAACTGCCCTGATACAGCGCCCCCTCTGGCCAACACAAGCACCTGCTCACACCCCCTCACTCTTGCCCCTCCGCCACAGAGGAACCACACAGGGGAGAAGGTACATCTGGTCATCCTGCAACTAATCTTAAAAACTGACGTTTGAGTGAAATGCTTGTTGTATTAGTCAGGTAGATGTTACTCTAGAGTGGATATCAACAGATGTAAGTGAGCTAATGATGGTGAACCTTACACACACTGCACACCAGACGGACCATTGTGTTAGTATGACAATGAAAAACATTCTCACACATGCTTCATGTGCTCTTTTGCTCAGCTGGCAGCTTGCTCGACTTCTCTGCCCAGTGAACATGTTCGCAGTACGAGTGTGTGTGTGTGTGTGTGTGTGAGGAGTTGAACTCGCTGAAGCATGGGAATCAGCTCCAGCAGCATCAGTGTTGAGTTGAGAGTAGATTAGTTCTTTGTGGCTGCTGAGGCCTCTCAGATCTGGCACCGGACTCTCTTTGAGCATCAGAGCCATGGAACTGCTCTCTTCTCCTTGACTTGACACTAACTCAGGCCAGACTTTCCAACAGCTCCCATAAACTCTGCCCTCTCCAGGGAGCTGGATTGTGCTGTGTGAAGATACCGGTCATCAAAATAAGCAAACACACAGAACAAGGGACTGAACATTTTTCGCTTGAAATTTAAAAAGTGAGAAGTGCTGTCAAGAATAACTTGGCTAGATGAAATAATATTCAGGATTGATGGGGTTTATGTAAGCACATGTCCTTTATTTAAGAAGGGCAGCAAGACACACACATGGCGTAAAGCTGTTCTGACATCCCACTGGGTTCTGCTGTATTGTCGGTGCAGCTGTACTGGAGAATGTCCTCATGTGACCGTGTGCCACAGGAAGAGCAGCTCTCACCAGATAAACACAAACCATATATAACATGGCATTAAGAAATGGAGCACCATAATTCATGATCTGCATATATTACATAATCCTCAGGCAGTGCTTTGGATCCTTTTTGAGGCCACCTTGGAATGTTGAAGAAGTCCAAGTTATTGGTCCAACTAAAACAGAAAATGACCTGATTTTGCTGTAGTTTAATTTTAATGAAGCTTGACTAGAAGAGGAGGAAGGTACATTGTATTGGCTATTTGAAATATGTTTTCATAGACACTTTTGAAAGATTCTGTATTTACAGTTTATTTGTATCTGTGTATTGTTTTATAAAACAGTCCCAGTCCTCGGATTTGAGGCTGGCAGGGTGTATAGTGGTAGAGATTTTTCAGTGATTCTCTGCATGTTAAATCATTACACAAGTATGTTGCGACAGGTGACTAAGCTGTGCAGTGCACATACAGCCTGGCACTGGAGGTACTACATTGGACTATTAAAAAAAGGTATATATAGTATTATTAATGTGTGTAGTATGAATGAAACCCAGACATAGGCTACTACATCCCCAAATTGTCATTGTCATGTGACTTACAGCTTAGTCGCGTCGCTTCACTGCCATTTACAACTTATCTCCTGTGACATCTTGAGATTTGTACTTTCGAATCTCTGCAGAAGCAGTCGACCATCTGGGTACTTTTTGCCTGCTTTTTTATGAAAACTATGAATTTGTACATACTACTCTTTCACATACTCTTCCTAGCCCATCAACTTAATGAATCATTGGCAGAACCGATTTTTATTTAAAACAGTGATTCATTATGGAACTTATGAAGTGATTGTTTTTATGAGTGAGTCCTTGAATCATTGACTCAACTGATTCAATAAAGGTTAAGTTTGCTGATTTTTAACCAGCTTTGTTTTGTTACAATGATGGTAGTATATGTAAATGAATAGTGTGTACTATTTCTCAGTGTTACCTCACCCAGATATCCCCATTTATTTGTCACCAAAAGTTGCATTTTGCATAATCTGGCAGACTTTTGCTGACAAATAAACAGTGATATCTGGGTGCTGGTAACACAGAAAAATAGTACATGGCTAATGATGCTGTTGTGTTTAAAGTCTACGTTTTTGTTCTACTTCGCACTGTCGTACTAAATAGCAATAGCATATCAACAGCACTCTTGCTCATTTGATTCAGTGTAGGTGGTGTTCAGTTTCTAAATACAGTACACATAAGGATACTTTCATAATATAGGAACCCTGCATGTGGCAGTAAATGCAGCATTGCAAGTTATAATATAGCCTGACAACTTTCCAGC
Source organism: Sinocyclocheilus rhinocerous (assembly GCF_001515625.1). Classification (NCBI taxonomy): domain Eukaryota; kingdom Metazoa; phylum Chordata; class Actinopteri; order Cypriniformes; family Cyprinidae; genus Sinocyclocheilus; species Sinocyclocheilus rhinocerous. The sequence continues at coordinate 122,985 of NW_015632478.1, forward strand.
TAATAGCACACCTCTGCAATTTTTACAGCACAGTATTGTAGTCTCTTTGTACAAAGGCCTTTACTAGTTCAAGTTGGTGGGGAATGCCGTCCACTGACCCAGAAAATAATAAGAGGGAGGCATGAAGAAAAGTGAAGGGTACAACAGCCCCTCTGATCTGAGGCTCATGTCACCTCACTTTGTGCATGATGGTTGGTGGCTGGCCAGACTGTGTGTGGTTAGCAGGCGGGTAGCCTTTGCTCTGTCAGTGTAAACAGTTTGAGTCTGCCTTCAGCTGTGTTTACTGTCTCAGACATCCAGCATGAAGCACATTTAGTCCAGTACCCTAACAGTTGAGTACCATCAAAAATCATTAAATACTACAGACCACTGCAGCCTGATATCATCAGAGGCTCGCAGATAAAGCTGAATGATGTCTCTATGCCACATATTGCTGTAACGTGCATTGAGAAAACACAGACAGGATGCTTCTTTCACGAGTACTTCAGTGAATAAGCATCTATTGTATGTTGTAATGAATGAGAATTTCATTTCACTTCCTTAATGTGCCATATTTTTGAGTGATACAGGATATTTAACGAATAAAAAAAAAAAAGTAGGGTGAGAACATGAAAGTCATTTTAGTGGCAAGCAAACTTTGATTAAATATTAAAATATATAACACAAAAATACACATATTAATTGTGTGAGACCAGGAATTTGATGTCATGCTGACATTAATGATTGTTTTGCTGTTTGTTTTTGTTGTTAGAGTTCCAAAGGCCTGATCTCAAACTCTGTTCCTGCCATCAAAGCTGAGCCCAGAGAGGTGAACCAGTTCCTCAGTGTGCCTTCAGGTGGGTGTGAAATCTCTCTTCAGCCCTGCTCTGAAACAGCATGGTCTTTATGATGAAGCAGTATGACCAAGTGAGTCTTGCTGGTTTAGCTAGTTAAGATCCCTGTTAGTGACTGTAGCATTCCAGCAACCTATGCTGGGGCCCAGCATTGAAAACACAGCAATTGTGGTCTTTTATACCATGACTGTACTTTAAATACAAGGCTAAAAAGCATGCACAGTAGCCCTCTACTTTAGATGCACAACAACAAACTAATGTACTCAACATATAGCACTTAGTTGCCACATATGACCAGTGCAGTTCTTCCACACTAGTTTAAAGATGGCAAAACTAAAGCAAATTAACCCTCTTTTATTCTGCTTCCTTGCTCTACGGTAAGTTCAGGGTTATAAATACTCTAATTGTGTGTTCCTTTTCCAGAGGAAATGAGGCTTAGTGTGAGTGTTTCTTTATTTAACTTTTGCATGTGTTTGACAATCTCTCAGATCTCAACTTTAGCTCTTTCTGAATGGCCCATTGATGAAAACCAAGTCTGATGCAACTTGAGTATTGCATTTTAGTCTGTTGTATAGAGTGAATTGTTTGCATATTGTGGTCAGTTTTTATTTATTTACTTATGCTCATTATGGACGCATTTTATTTGATCAAAAATGCAGCAAAATGACAATATTTTGAAATATTGAAGATTAGAAATTACAATTTAAAATGTTTTCTGATTTTAAAATTAAGTTTTTTTTTTTGTTGTCATTTTTATGTCATTACTCCAGTCTTCAGTGTCACATGATCCTTCAGAAATCATTCTAATATGCTGATTTGGTGCTTAAGAAATATTTCTTATGTTAAAAACAGTTGTGCTGCTTAGTGCTCAATATGTTTGTGGAAACAGTGACACGTTTTCAGAATTCTTTGATGAATGGGCAGTGCAAAAGAATGTTTTATTCTTGCTGTATATTTATATAGGCCAAATTTTTGAACGGTAAAGTAACTGGATGGTCATGATATTAATAAGGTAGATCTACATGTATGTACTACAAACATACAGTTTGCTGTTATTTAATACAGTCATTAATGTTTGATGTTGGTTCTAGACAATTTTTAGGATCTGAGCTCGTAATACTAAGATTACAGGTTTAAATTAAGTCCTGCCGTACCACAATTGTGCTGCTGAGAAAAGGCACTTAACCCTAGGTTTCACCAGTGTGACTGTGCCCTCAGTATACCACACATCATTTTGGATGAAAATCTGCTAATGGCAAGCAACCTATAGCACCTGCAGGTGTTGTGCGTGCTCTGTCTGTCTGGCAGTATGACGTCCTTTCATTCTGCTCATCCAGAAACAACAGCAGTGCTGTGTATGTAATGGGACATTGCCAGACCAAACACATGATCAATCCAACACTCACCACAGTTAGAAGCATTGTGCATGCATGTGCTGTGTGCGTAATGCCTGAAAGCTCCCAAAGGATCAGGCTTTATTGGTTTTTCATGATGACAGGTGAATAGACTGATTTTCAGTTTCACACCTTGGCCTGGCATTGCTCAAAAGCCCATTTTAACTTGCCGTGTTTGTGTAGCATGAGTACGGAATCAAACCTGATTATTAAGATGTGAATGTCAAGGAGTGAACGAGTCATAGGTGTCACGATTATCTCTTTGTTCCCAACAGATGAGCATCTGCGGTTGCCGCCCACTCCTCCCAGCAGCCATGGCAGCGACAGCGACGGATCCCAGAGCCCACATTCACTGCCACCATTAAGCCCTGGCCACCTGCAGAGCCCACATTCATTGCCTCCGTCCAGCCCTGCCCGACTACAGGCCCGAACCTCCACAGCCATCTCCTCGTCCCCTCTCCTCACTGCCCCGCATGTGAGTCAAACGCAATTTCAGCATGTAACACAGCATGCTCATTTTATATAATCCAAATGGAAATTCATATACACATATTAAACGCATATATACAGAGTGAAAAACGCTGACTTGTGTTGTAATGCAGAAGCTGCAAGGAACATCAGGCCCTTTGATGCTGACAGAGGAAGAGAAGAGGACTTTGATCGCTGAGGGATATCCTGTCCCCAACAAACTACCGCTCACCAAAACTGAGGAGAAAGCCCTCAAACGGGTGCGCAGGAAAATCAAAAATAAGGTATATGATCACATACTATTAATATTGAATCAATTCCGTTAGAATCCTCCTATTATATGATATTGGTGCATATATATATATATAT
>NW_015632478.1:126358-134823 GCF_001515625.1 Sinocyclocheilus rhinocerous
TATATATATATATATACATACATACATACATACATACATAGACATAATACTTCAATGCTGACGTAGATGCGTTTTTTTGTCTTAGATCTCTGCACAGGAAAGCCGCAGGAAAAAGAAGGAATACGTGGAGTGTTTGGAGAAAAAGTAATTGTCTCTCCTACTCTACTCCTTTGTTCTCTACCTCTTCCACCTCTTCCCTCTCCCTTTCTGACTGCTTTTCTTTTCTCTCCTTCTCTTATTTTCTCTTCCCACTCTCCTTTATATTTTCTTGGTGTCTTCATCCTTCTTTCTCTTTGTTGACCTCCTCTCCTTTAATCTTCTCTTCTCTCTCACCCCTGCACACCCTCTCCCTGCAAAATATTCTATATCCTGCTTGCTATTTTATGGCTTTTGTTGTGTGAATGCGGCCAATGGCTACAGTCCATGCACTCATTGGGGTGTGTGTGCGTTTGCATGAGTCATTTTCCCTGTTGAGCTGCTGTTAGGCTCTCAGGGTTTGGATAATGTGCTGGAGAGACTGGACTCACACTGGACACACACATACACTGCTTTTTCCACCATGCTGTAGTCAGTCAAGCCGACAGGGTTATGTATGGTTGTATGTATGGAAACGGTTTATTTATGTGTTTCAGTCTGTCATTGTGACTGTGTGCAATAACACACTCTCTCTCTCCTCCTCAGAGTTGAGAACTATACTTCAGAGAACAATGAACTGTGGAAAAAAGTAGAGACGCTCGAGAATGCCAACAGGTGAGAGAACATATGTGTGCTTGTGTTTAATTACAGTGAATACTTTATAGGTGGATTTTAATAAATGTAATTGTAACCGTATTTGCGGTAAGTGTATGCAGCAGCCTCTTCGCAGTCAGCAGGTGTTGCTAAGTCGGTCCAGATGCACGCAGGTCTTAACCTCCCCTTCCGATCATATAGAGCAGTACCTTTTCATTCTCTCCTGGGTGGCCTAGTTAGAACATAGGCGCTGTCGACATGGTGCTGTCTGTTCCTACTGTTTAGAGAGACAGAAAGAGAGAGCACCATGGGGGATAGGGTGTTATCAAAGTCAGCTCTTTTTTTTGTGGATTAACTGTAAAACCTTATTGAAGAGAGCAGCACTTAAAGGGGTAGTGCACCCAAAAGGAAAATTCTGTCTTTTAATTCTTATCATTTAATTATCATGTCGTTACAAACCTGTATGAGTTTCTTTCTTCTGTGGAACATAAAAGTTTTTTTTGAAGAATGGTTCAGTGTTTTGGAGTATGCTGACTTTCATTTTTATGAACAAATACACATTCTTAAAATAAATTCTTCTGTGTTCTGTACATGAAAGTATGCTGTATAGTATAGGTTTGGAAATGTTTAGAATTAATTTTTTGGGGGTAATTTATTGAAAACATGCAAAACAAATACAGTATATACTATCATTTAAAAGTTTGGGGTCAGTCATTTTTTTTGTGAAATTAAGAAATAATTAAGAAATTAGGATGCATTGCTTTGATCAAAAGGACAGTAAAGATATTTATAATGTTACAAAATATTTGTATTACAAATAACTGCTGTTCTTTTAAACTTTCTAATTATAAAGAATACAGGAAAAACATGTATTGTGGTTTCCACAAAAATATTAAGCAGCACAACTGTTTTCAACATTGAAACAATAATAAGAAATGTTTCTTGCGCACCAAATCAGCATATTAGAATGATTCCTGAAGGATCTAGAGACGCTGAAGTTTGCTGCTGAAAATTCAGCTTTGCCATTACTTGAATAAATTACATTTGAAAATATATTCAAATTGAAAACAGTTAGCTTAAACTATAATATTTCACAATATTACTGTGTTACTGTATTTATGATCAAAGGAATGCAGCCTTGGTGAGCATAAGAAACGTCTTTCAGAAACAAAATCTTACTGACCCACAACTTTTGTGCTGTTGATATTTCACTGTTGTTTCAGATATTGAAGCTTTATTGTAGCTCGCTACTGTCCTCAGTGTTCTTAGTATGTAGGTAAGAGTGACTTGAGTGTGTGTGTGTAAGTGTATAGTAATGCTTTTTATAGAGGATTGGCTCAGGTCCATTATTAACGACACACTTAAAGTAGCACACAGCACGGTGCCTGCCTGCGCCTCATTACAGGATAAAGAGACCGTGTGTGTTGGCGCTCTGCTGATTCTTATTAGGATAGATCCTTCTCTCTGAGTTATCTAAGAGAATTCAAAGAGACAGCAGGGGGGAGTTCGTGTTTGTGTGTTAGTGGGTGGGTTGTATATTAATCTGAATAAAACCACTGTTTATACGATCAAATTGAGATGATTATTGCTAGGTTAGTAGGGCGGTCTGAGCCCCTCTCAATGCTGAAAACATACTGTCTCTAGAGCACTCATTATGAGGGATTCTGTATGTGTATGTTTAGGTGAAAACTAATATACAGGTTTGTTCCGGGGTGATCTAGCCAAGTGGGAAAGCACTTAACTCCAGGGGTCCTGAGGGACTGTCTCTGTTATAATGTACTGTATGTTGCTTTGGATAAAAGAGTCTGCCAATTGATGAAATAGTAAAGTAGTATTTTAGTTTTGTTTTCCAACATGTTGCAATGGCTCTCTCTGGTGGTGGTGGAGCTCTTCATTATTGCATGTGATGTTGCTTCTTAGTTACCCCACTAGAGGGAGCTCAATGTTCTTTTGTATTATAACTGAATCATTGATGAGAAAGTCTGCTGCTGAGATTACATGTACGGATTCTATGTTTAATAAAAAAATAAATAAAAAATAAAAAGATTACATGCACGCACACAGGTTACTGCTTATATACTGTATACAGTGAGGAATATGTGTTTAAATATATTTTTACATACATGTATATCATAGCTATATGTCATTATATAATTACACTGCATGTTTAATTAAGTTCAGTTATCATCTCTGAAATAGTTATACATTTTTAGTGTAATTTTGTGTAACATTGTGATCATATAATCAGTCAAGAAAGAAAAAAGTTTGGGGCTGAATTGAATTCCAGTTCATTCATGACACTGAAAATGGAGGGCCAGGTTGAACATGTTTTCTCACGCCATTTGCTCTACTGTACTTGTGTAATGCACATTTTTGAACTAGGTCATCCAAGTATCGAAGTATTCCATACATACTACATACATACTGCAAAAATAGTATGTGTAGCATGCCATTATATCATACTCGCAGATCCTGTGGCTGTAAGTGTTGCAGTTGTGTGTGAGAGGAAGCGTATGTTTGATTGGCTGCTGAAGAAGGAAGTAATTGAAGGGGAAATAAATTAACACCCATTATGGAGTGCATTTGTGCGAGAGACTGTGTGAGTAGTGTGAAGGGGAGTTCAGTTTATGTAACACTGTGACGAGTAAGAACTGTATTATCCTCACATGCTCTCTGAGCTTGAGAATAAGAAGATCCTGCTGTTACAAAACACTGAGAAGAACACGCATAGCCTGCAGACAAATATGCTGCCTACACTGCGATCTAAAGAATTTACTAATCATTCTTCTTTTTTGATGTGTTTTCTGTCTCATCTTTAGGTCTCTACTCCAACAGCTACAAAGACTTCAGGCTCTTGTGAGCGGGAAAGTGCCTCGGTCCTGCAAGATCGCTTCCACACAGACCGGAACATGCCTAATGGTATATATACACATTAACTGTACAAACACGTGCATTTATTCCAACACACTCATATTCACACACACATTTTCTTAGTGTTTCTTTCTAACAAACCAGTGTTATAAAGGAATAGTTCACCCGAAAATGAAAATTTGCTGAATATGTACCTCAGGCCATCCAAGATGTAGATGAGTTTGTTTCTTCATCAGAAGAGATTTGGAGAAATTTATCATTACATCACTTGCTCAGTGATGGATCGTCTGCAGTGAAAGAGTGCTGTCAGAATGAGAGTCCAAACAGCTGATAAAAGCGTTACAATAATCCAAAACATGACTACAGCCCATCAATCAACATCTTGTGAAACAAAAACTGTATGTTTGTAAGAAGCAAGACGTTTTTAACTTCAAACTGTTGCTTCCAGCTAAAATATGAGTCCTCTATCCATAATATTGCTTTCTCCAGTGAAAGCGTTGTCTCATTCTGAATCGGGAGAGAAATATGCACAGATCAAGTGTCATTTACAACGCCAAAACTCTTCTAAACAAATATGTTGGTGGATTTTGATGTAAGAGAACAACAGGGGAAGAACTTTTTCATTGGAAGAAGCTTTATTATGGATTGGTATTTTGACCAGAAGTGACGTTTTAAAATTAAAATGCCTTTAATAATCTATTTGTTTCTTACAAACCTGCAGCTTTTCGCTTCACAAGATGTTAATTGATGGGTGTGAGTCGTGTGGATTATTGTGATGTTTTTTTCAGCTGTTTTGACTCTGATTCTGACGGGACCCATTCTCTGCAGAGGATCCAAGTGGTGTATGCTAAATATCTCCAAATCTGTTTTTTGATGAGGAAACAAACTCATCTACATCTTGGATGGCCTGAGGGTGAGTACATTTTCATTTTTGGTTGAACTATTCCTTTACTGAATTTAGTTTAGTCCTTTAATCCTAAGCATGTAAAGGCAGGTCAGAGCTGCTCTGTCAGCTGTAGTGCAAGTAGATTACAGTGGGGCGGTGTGCTCACCGTGTGTGTGGTTCCTCCTCCTGGCCAGGTGGTGGCGCTGTGTTTTGTGTTGGTGCTGGGCTCACTGGTTCCCTGCCTGCCCGAGCTCTCCCTCTCCTCTTCCTCCTTATCCTCACCACCCTCACACACGGTGAAGTCTGCACCGCTGCCCTCAGGTGACCTCTACACCACCAGCCAGGGTATGTTTCATCCCTGCCCCTAAAGTGTAAACCGAGATCAACTTTTCATGTACATTGCATGATATGATTACATTTCTCTACACATGCGCAAAGAAGCATTTATTTGTAGGTCATCCGGCTTTCAGACACATTGAATTATCCAGGCAGCTAATAGCTGTGAATTACTGTCAAGACATCCCAGAGAGTTTTAGATTGAAATCATTACTTCCCTTTGAGCAGATTTTACAATCGTCTTTCAACTTTACAACACACACCGAGCCACATCTCCTTCTGCTCTATCAAAGCTGCACTTGAAAGGGGCTTCAATTGGATGAGGGCGATGAGGTTGCTGTAGTAACTGAAAATGCGTGTTTCGCCTAAGAGCGTAGCTCACTCCAAATCTTGTTCTTTCTTTCTCCCTTAAACACTCTCTTCCAAAAAAAGCAAATCAAGCAAGGCATGTGACATGAGTAACTCTGTTCTCTGTGTGTGTAGTCCGCTCCCGCAGCCTGCTCTTCTATGACGAGGGTGCCCCAGTGGAGGACGGCCACAGGGGCGTGCTGAGGCATTCCAATGACATTCAGCCCCAGAACTGTGAGAAGAGAAATGTGCCCATCCATACACTGAAACTCCCCTTTACCAGCAAGCACTGAGTTTAAGGACTGAGAGAAAAGAGAGCATGTGGGCGGTTGTAGATGCTGCTCTGTTTTAGATGGATGTGAGCCTGCAGCTCTAAATTCTCTAAACACTTCACACACAGGGTGTGGGAGGGAAAGTACATGAGTGTTTGTTTTGATTTTCCTAAAAAGCCATGAGACTGTCCATTTACTACATGTCCTTACTTCAACCCCAAAGAACTTCTTTTTTTCTTTTCTTTTTATGATGACTTTTTAAATCTATGAATGTTTTCCAGCAGGTGTAATCACAGGTGCCTGACATACTTTGCAGTTTTGCAAAGCTTGCTTTGACAGGATTTTCTTCCTCTGCCATCTTGGCTTGTTTTTCTCTAATAAGTTTAAGCTGGATTGCACTTGTTTTGCACTAGGAAAACGAATTGATTTAAGTGCCTTCACATTCTTTTTCACATAGTCATATGGACCACAAAACCAGCCATAAGGGTAAATTTTTCGAAATTGAGATTTATACATCATCTGAAAGCTGAATAAATAGACTTTCCATTGATGTATGGTTTGTTAGGATAGGACAATATTTGACCGAGATACAACTATTTGAAAATCTGGAATCTGAGGGTGCAAAAAAAATCTTAAGTTTTAATATATTTACAGTAGGAAATTTACAAAATATCTTCATGGAACATGATCTTTACTTAATATCCTAATGATTTTTGGCATAAAAGAAAAATCGATAATTTTGACCCATGCAATGTATTTTTGGCTATTGCTACAAATATACCCAAGCGACTTGAGACTGGTTTTGTGCTCCAGGGTCACATATGCTGATGCTCCTAATCGCATAGTTTCCTCTTAAACCTCTTTTACTTTGCTTACTTTTATTAATGCGTTTTATTTTTGTTTTCTACTTTTAAAAGGCAGAGGCTTTTGTACTGAATTAAAAGTTTAACCATAATATATTCTAGTATTTGCAGCATCCAAAAAAGAGCATATTTATTTTATGCACAAAAAATATGAAAGTTATTGTGTTTTTTTTTTATGAAAGATGATGTAAAGTTTACATGGTCTTGTTGTCATAACTGTTAAACAGTTTTGTTCTGTTATCTTTATTTCTGTGTAAAGAAAGTTTTGTATATATAGAGGAAAATGAACAGGGATGATCAAATCCTGTGCACGTCTAATCATGTTCAATTTCTGATGAATTCTGTACAATCCACATGAATCCATTAAAACATTGGCTATAATGGAAAAAAAATGGAAATTCACAATTTAAGAAAAGTGAACCTCTTTAAAAATTAATGTTATTTAAACACACATTTTTCTGATTTTGGAATACTTCTTTTTAATGTTAGTTTAGACTGTCTATATTCTGGACATGAGCGAACTGTGTGACCACTGTAAAATTCACCGCAAATATCTGGTAGTTGATAGAGCAGTTGTGTAAATATGCTTTACAAAAGTCTTTTTTTTTTCTTAAAGTAGAGAATTGTTTTTATGTTATAGATGTCACTGTTTAGAAACAATTTGTTGATCATAAAATCCTTTTGTTTTGATTTTTCTTTAGTTCAATCAATTTTCATGATGTCCTCTGATGCTTTAGCCGCAATATTATTTTTATTGTACAGCTAGAGATAACCACTGATATTTTAATGCTCAAGTTGTTGTTTTTTGGCGCTGATTAAACTATAGTAATGAAAGTGGTTGTCACAAAGGAATTTGTCACTGTCAGTTTTTATAAATTACTCTGTGGTATATGTGCCATAACACAATGAAAAAACTGTCGATAACATCCTATTGTCAGTGTAAATCTGAATTTTTTTTTTACTGAATGTTTATTGGTTTTTAACAGGAATATTCACCATAGTTTTAAAGAGCTTTAAGTTTAGTGACAGAGCAGTCCTCATCATGGCCTCTGTTACAATCGTCTCACCTCACCTCAATCATAGTGTAATAATAATAATGAATTGGAAAAACATTAATTGTTGATTTGTATATTTCTAAGACAATAAATGGAAACTTTATGACTTCATTGCACAATGTTCACAGAAAATGAGTCTCAAACCTGGAACCCCAGAATATCTGAGCGTTCTGGAATTGAATCTAATGCCCAGTCTGACGATGGAGTTTATGCTTTTTAATGTAATTGTTGCTGGTATTACCTGTATCTCTGCCCTTTTTGCCCTTTGTACATATGACTGATTATAAATGTTGGTTGTAAATATGGAGGACGTATTTTTATATTTCCAATGCATTTTGGTAATCACCACGCGGCTTGGGTTGATTTGTATCCATGTATGGATCTGGCTCTGGCTATGTATCTAAGCTCTGAACCTCTTTTCTGTCTTATCTAAAGTAGAGTTAGAATGAAGCAAAATACAAAATTTGCAGATGCAACCCAATGTCTCTTGTCTTATTTTCAGTTTTATACCATCTTTATCAGAATCAGAATCGTCTTTATTGCTACTGTGGGTATACCTACAAGAAATTTGTCTTCATGTATTGGTGCTTAACAGACAATAAAATACAAGAATAAATATAATAATAATATAATCATTGTAAGGTAAAAGGAGAGAAAGATATTAAATAAGAAGCAGAAAAATATAAGAAACATATTAGTTTTTATTATTATTATTATTATTATTATTAATTCACCCAGGGGCGTCATGCACTCATTATTTTTAGGGGGGCACGAGTTTGGGGGGAGGAGTCGTCATGTGACACAGCAGCCACAACAGCACTTATGCTTTAGGCTATTTTTTCCTTTTTATTCGAAACATCCCCAAACGCATTAACTATATTGTATATTGCTATATTAGATTATGCTGATCTATAGTGGGCGATGGAAGTAACCTAATAATGTAATCTATTAACTATGCATAAAAACCTGTAGAGAATTCGCCATAAAGAGCTATTCAGTCAGCGAGCGGCCGGTGTGATTGTATTAAATATAGAAAATATGAATCGGCCATTTTTTGTCTTTTGGAAGCTGCATTCAAAATCCACTTGGCTCAAAAATCTGAGGG
>NW_015632478.1:134833-140657 GCF_001515625.1 Sinocyclocheilus rhinocerous
AAAAAACAAAAACAAGTGGGCTCCCCCAAAGTCCACGGTATAGTTCGAACACTGATTACAACATTACATTTTCAAATACACAGCACGAGCCACCTATGAATATTTTTACATTTTAATGCAGTTCCCGCAGATCTATGTTATGTGGAGAGAATTTGCTCTGTGGTTTCTGGACATTTTGCAGTGTGGTTTCCATATTGATTCATCTACTTGATGACTTCAGGCCTCATCCAGAAATCTGACCCCACAAAACTCTCCAACAGTCTAGCAGCACACAATCTTGCATACAGAATTCATTCTGACATAATATTATTAACAAAACAATGACAAAACCGCAAGTCACTCATTTTGTATGTGTGGTTAAATTGGGCTCCATCTTGTTAATGAGATTTCCTGATAGATGAAGGTTATGTATTTTCTATGATCTTATAACATCAGCCATTTTGTGCTATAAAGGTACTTATCGTAAGAACACTTAAACACTTCTCACAGAGGTAATGCTTCAGACCCAAAGAGAAATAAAACCCAAAGAGAGAGAGCGAGAGAGAGAGATGGAGGATAAAGAAATGGAGAGAGATGAGGAGGAGAAAAATAACATAGGCTGTGTTCTGCCCACACAAATATCCATAGTTCCCCATACCAGTATGCAGTCGATTCTCTAAGGAGAAACTGGGACCTTGTGTTATGTGCTTGTTTAGAAAAGTGTTCCTATTAAATTAATAATTTAAAATATTCTCACTGCCTCTATTGCAATATACTGAACTTTCCATAAAATTCGCTCAACACCAAAAAATAAATAAATAAATAAATAATAAAATAATAACAAATAAATAAAATAATAATAGTAATAATAATAAAATAATAAATAAATAAATAATAATAATAATTCACTATTTGGACCCATTCAAGGCAAGAAAAAAAAAATCTCATTCTATTGTCTCCATGTTTGCACAAATTGCTTACTCACTGACTACAAATTTTCAGAGGGAACACAAAATTGCAGAGGTGTGTGGAATTACAGTAGGAGGTTGCAATGGCTGTTAGATCATCAGTGGTTTGAACTAGAGACAAAAATATTTGCGCTCTAGCATTTACATACACAGAAGCTTTAATGCATTAAAATTCCAGCAACCAACGGGACTTGAGAGCTGAGAATATGTGTGAATATTATTCAAAATTTCACTCAGAATGACAACATTCTGATCACTCTTTTGATTGTCTCATTTCATGGGTTCAGATCCACACAAACTGTCATTAGTGGAATGTTAGTTTCCTGGTATTGCAGCCAGTGATCTGTGAATGTGTTGCATAGTGGTGGCTGTAAAACTGACCTTACATGACTCAATAACATTGGAATATAATTAATAATTGCCAGTGAAAACAAAACTATGTCAGTTTTTGCTTTATTGTACTGAATTGAGTTTAATATCACAAGATGTTCACACGCATACATACTATTCAAATAGAAAACAATGCTCTATTTCCAAAGGCACACTTCTTCCACAAACTAGCCTAAACATTTACGTACAAATAGTGTCGACTTGTCAACAAATTAATAATATTGACAACCTCGGTTTCTGACAATATTGTTGTAATGATCAAATTTGACATGGAACCTGCGCTTTCCTGAGGCTTGTTTGAAGTGCTGTGGTTCTGTGCCAGTCTGAGCCTGTGTTAAGGATTAGTGTATGTGTGACACGGCGAGAGAGTTCTTTTTTGTGATTGGATGATTCCACGGCTGTGGTTACGATGGGCGGGGCTTATTGACATTATCACATATAATTGGCTAATCCTGAATCGGTAGAACATGTGGGCGGGGCCTCGTGACACAGTCAGCTGTGTGTTTCGAGGTGGTCGTCGTCCGCTTCACTGAAAGCAGATTCAACTGTAACTGAAGGTGATGATCAAATCTATCACAAACTGCCCCGAAACAACAATTCTGCTGTTATTTCACTCGTGCGACCTGACGGTAACCACACATATCCTCTAAACTTCGGCTGCACCTCTCAGTGTGACACTTTTCACGGCTATTAAGTTAGTTTAATAAATGGCAGAAGCATCAGACGCGACCGTTGATGGTTCGTCTCGCGTTGCACACAGCTCCGCAGACTCACCGACCACGGTCGTGATCCCCCCGACCTTGGAAGACGTGGTGGAAGAGGAGGACGTGTTCCTTTCTGAAACCGGACACAGCAGCGGAGCAACTTTAAAACCACATGAGTGTCGTGGGAACGGGACTGAGCGACTGTCGGTGGGGAGAGAAGCAGGGCTGTCTCCTGAAAACCAGGCGGAGAGCAGCGAGTTCCTACACCTCACCATCCGGAAACAGGTGTCATACAGGTAAATCTCACTCACAATAAACAACTAGAGCAGCGGAACATCCGAACATTTAGCCTGATTTCAACGCAAACCAGCTCACACCTGTTTCAACTGACCTTTGACCAACGGCAGTTATAGTTTTGGTAATTGTTCTGTTAGTATAGTTAGTCACAGACAGTTCTTTCACTTGCAACTTGCTGAATGTTGTCGGTTTCTGAAGAACTGTCTGCCGTGATTCTACAGGATAATCTGGATTACTGCCAGCATAAACTGAAACGCCACATTCTTGTAACCTACTATCAGCCTAAAGTACGCTCTTACACACACACGCATACATACACACGCATACATTTACATGTACATGCACATTTCCATTTGTTGTGGTTCGTTTTGACAGGTAAATGGTGACTAATTATAGTTTATCAGGCCGAACAACATGGCTCTCCTGTCATCATCAGGTTCATGACTGTAAATTCAATTATTATGGTGTCAGATGCCATAATCTCCTCGCACATTATCAGCGTCATCATCATTAGGACAGCTGTTGTAGGCCTGGAAGGGTCTTACAATGTAACCTTGGTGACATTAGCCATGCGTTTTTTTTGTGCAAAATACCACTTGTGTGATGGTTTACACTGTTCAGAATATATTGCAGCACATGCTTGGTTACATGCATTTGTGTGTGCACTCTAACTCTCAGTTATTTTAGTGGGGTTGTAGCTTTACTGGTCTATTTGCTATGCCATGTAATGTTGGCCAATAAAAGCGTGTGGTTATGTCATTGTTCCTAGCAGACACTTTGCTCTTTTCATCTTTGGTGTGTCATGTTAGTTGACTGTATTATGTTACATGGGCTAGCCAATTGGACTTCTTGTTCCCTTGAATAGTGACTGAAAATATTTATTGTAGTCACAGTAATGTAGGACTACCTTATATTTGACATAATAAAACTTTTGAATGGAGTCAAATAATAATGATATATATATGGAAGTGTAATACATTTGTTGGTTTTTCTTGTTCAACACATGTTTTGTGTTGGATATTGTTTGCAACATCTACAGATAAGGTGTATGACCTGTTACTTCTGTGTTCTGTCATTAGTAGTTGTCCCACAAACGTTTTTTCCCTTTTTCATTTCTGTAGGACAAGGTAAAGTTGTTGTGTTACTGAAAGTCTTGACCTTTAATGGTCGGAAAAAGAGGAAGTACAGGTTCCTCAGTTTTTCTCGGCCATTGTAACAGGATCTTTGGGAAATACTACAGCAGATTTGCTCTCCTCTCTTGGTTTAATCTCAGATGAAACCAGCAGCAGCTGTGCTGATTATGTAATAATGTTCAGGGTTTTTATGCAGTGTAAAGTGATGGAACTGCATATGTGTTTGTGGGTCTGATGGTGGATGTGTTCTGCTTTGCTCTGAGTGTGTTTGTAAGAGGATGAGGGACACTGTGAAATCACAAGTGGTTTTGCATTGGTGAAAGGAGTTGACCAGAGTCAATGCCTGTCTGACCCTGATGCATGGAGGGCAGATGCTGATATAACCCTAGTGGTAGATGCTGATATAACCCTAGTGGTAGATGCTGATATAACCCTAGTGGTAGGGTCCTATGAAATCTCTTTATTTTTCCCTAATTCTGTTTTATTTTTTCCCCATTTTTGTTTTCCATTTTATGGATTCAGTTTTTTTTCTCAATTTTTATTATTCCTGGACTTCGTTTTAATGGATACATTTAAAAAAAAAAATCTAATTTAATGGATAAAATTTTTGTAATCAAAAGTCATGTCTATGAATTAAAATCAGAAACTTATACAATTTAACAACAATTTATTAAAACCGTAATAAAAGATTAAGACCGTAATAATGAATTTTTAGGGCCCTATGAAATGCGTTTTATTTTATTTTTTCTCAAATTCCATTGTTTTTTTTTCACTAACTCGATTAGAGTGAATTTTTCAGTTTTAATTTTTCTGGATTTCATTTTTGTGGTTTATTTAAATTTGAGTAATCTAGAAATATGTCTAATCAAACTGAATTCATAAAACTTGTACAACTTAATTTATAAAAAGGTTATATAATAGGGCCCTATGAAAGATTGTATTTATTATTATTTTTTTTTTTAGAAATTCTGTTGTGTTTTAATTTTTCTGAATTTATGATTTAATACAGATTTATTATCAAAAATGGTGGTAATCAAATGAAGGCATAAAACATGAACAATTTAATTAATATTCAAAAATGTGATCAAATGAAAATGAAACAATTCCTTTTATTTTTGGCAACTTTAAGTAATAATCAAAAAATTCCTTCTGATTTAACTTAAAGTTAAAATGAACAATTTTAATAAAATTTAAATAAAAAAAATAAAAAATTTTTTTTTCAAAAATATATAATTATCTCACCTAAATGTTTGATAATGCAGTGCATTTTTGTTTTTACAGTGGGACAATTGTTGCACAATAGCTTATATTCAGCACAAGCCTGATTTCGTGAGCTGTATGTGAGGTGGCCTCATGTGTGGGCGCTTTGAGTGTGCATGAGCGAACCATCTCTAGAAGAGTGCACGAGTGTTGAATGGCTTAGGACGAGGACGATATGGCCAAAATTTATATCACGATATATTTCTTAATTTCGGTCGATACGATATAATTCCGATATCGATATGAACACTATAAAAAAAAAAAAACCTCATAAAAACTGCCAAGAACACCCACAACAGATGTCTGTGAATACAAACTTCTGAAAAATAAATTTTCCAAGTCTATGAAACCTCCTCCTATAAAACTATATAATATTTAAGAAAAAGAAACAGCAGAAATAAATGAATGTTTACCTTATATCAAACTATAGGCTGACGTACACTACCAGTCAAAAGTCTTTGAACAGTAAGATTTTTAATGTTTTTTAAAAGAATTCTCTTCTGCTCACCAAGCCTGCATTTATTTGATCCAAAATACAGCAAAAACAGTAACATTTAGAATTTTTTTTACTATTTAAAATAACTGTTTTCTATTTCTATAAAATTTAATATTTTAAAATGTGATTTATTCCTGTGATTTTTAGAGCTGAATTTTTAGCATCATTACTCCAGTCACATGGTCTTTCAGAAATCATTCTAATATGCTGATTTGCTGCTCAAAAACATTTATTATTATGTTGAAAACAAATGAGTAGATTTTTTCAGGTTTCTTTGATGAAAAGGAAAGTTCAGAAGAACAGCATTTATCTGAAATAGACTTTTTACGCGTTGCGTTGCATCGCGCCACGTAAACATAAAACCATGTCTGCATTTGTGATCGGAGAAATGACAAACAACAAGCCCCACTCTACACTGCCCAAAACTCACGTTTGAATCATCAGTGGCAAATCCTTTAAATATGAAAACGTACTTGCAGGCTGTGAGTCAGCATTATTTGTCAGCATTATAGACCGTATAGGGTCAGCATGCGCGCCGAAGGGGAAACGGGAAATGAATTC
This sequence comes from Sinocyclocheilus rhinocerous, assembly GCF_001515625.1. Classification (NCBI taxonomy): domain Eukaryota; kingdom Metazoa; phylum Chordata; class Actinopteri; order Cypriniformes; family Cyprinidae; genus Sinocyclocheilus; species Sinocyclocheilus rhinocerous. Next base: position 140,622 of record NW_015632478.1, read on the forward strand.
ACCGGAACACTGGCGGCTACTCTCCCAGGAAACAGT
>NW_015632478.1:144821-145122 GCF_001515625.1 Sinocyclocheilus rhinocerous
CTTATCGATTCAGGAACAGCTTGTAACACTCCAAAGAGAAAGGAAAACTTGAAATCGCATCATATGACCCCTTTAAAATATTGATAATCAGCAAGTCAGTATATTAGAATTATGTTTGAAGATTTAAAATAATTGCTTTCAAATGGAAAGCAGTTATTTTAAATAGTAAAAATAATTCAAAATTTTACTGTTTTTGCTGTACTTTGGATCAAATAAATGCAGGCTTGGTGAGACGGGCTTGTTATTGAAAATGCAAACTCATTCTTTGCCTGTAGGAGGCGCTTTTAGAGCGGTAGAACTA
>NW_015632478.1:145315-151296 GCF_001515625.1 Sinocyclocheilus rhinocerous
AAAAAAAAAAAACATTAAAAATCTTACTGTTCAAAAACTTTTGACTGGTAGTGTAGGCTGATTATTCTTATAGATTGAAACAAATGTGCTTCAGCCAGAAAAAAAGGGTATGAAAAGTGCTCCGAGTCGCGGAGATGTTGCTGGAGACGGGCTTATTTAAAATGCAAACTCATTCTCTGCCAGCAGGAGGCGCTTTTAGAGTGATAAAACTAGCGGTTTCCCCAGTAATGGCTGTAATCAAAGCAGCTCCGCTCATGAGCGCTACTTTATCAGCTAAAATGTCATCGAAACCTTTCTGAAGACAGTCGGTTTCCTTCAGAGAAACATTCATATAAAACACCCACGCCGTGTTATGATTTTGAAACGTGCAGTGCTCATGTTTATTCAACGAAATCAAACTCCACAAATAAATCAATGTATGGGAAACACTGGTAATGTATATCGAAATATCGGAAATGTGTTTAAAAATCATATCACCGTTATTGAAAAAAATTATATCGCGATACATATTGATATTGAATTATTGTCCAGCCCTACTTAAACGCTTTGAAGACTTCAATAAATGCAAATTATAAACTAGTGACGATGCGACACTGCCTCGATTGTGCAAGTGACAATTCCTGTGTCAACTGTGCAGCGTGCAGCTCGCTTATAGTGCAGACACGATGTGCTGATTTGAAGCCATTTTCGCATTTTGAGAGGTAGTGAGAGAGTGATTCACTCACACTGTTTGTTGTATTACGTCTAACAGAAAGTTTTCAAATTACTTTTATAAGTTATTTAATAAAGAAATATTAATTGTACCTCAACCTTCAGCACTGTAATTATTTTACTCGTGCCGGACAGAGATTGAGACGGTGCCGCTGCATGTCATGCCAAACCTCTGAGATCGGTTTATGAGCCTTTATAGAGACCGCCGATCAAACTTCCCAAAGCGATTATCGGCCGATAGCGATCGGTAGCCGTCAGCCGATCAATCGAAGCAAGAAATAAAGAAAACCACTGAAACAGTTGATAACAGGCGGAAACACAATAGCAACCAATTTGTCCCTGTAGCCTTCCACCTCAGTGCTGTTGTTGTGACCTCAGTAATGTGTTTGGGGCAGTCATCATTCTAGCTCTGATTAGAGTGGGAGTCAATTAGCAGCTAAAAAATAGTGAAATATGTGGACAGCTGCCTGTGGGAATATTAAAAAAGCAAAAACAATGCAATACATGACCATATAGTCAACCTGAGTTTGTTGCTCTTGCTTTGTTTTGATGTAAATATCTACTAGGATATTATATTGTAGGACTAAAATCCGTTTCCTCTTGTAATATTGATCTGATCTGAAAGTGTCTCTGCAGTCACGACATGCTTCTTTCAGCTTTATGTTCTGGTATTTGCATTTAAAAGAGCTTCATATAAATATGACGGTATGTACCTTAATGACAGTCAAGAGGTCTTTGTGCAGCACAGATTTAGATTTAGATTATAGACAGTCACAGTAGCAAAGCAGGTTACTGTCTCACCTTTAACTTTAAATGAGGATGAATTCCTCTGAATGTCTGTCTAGATTGTAAAAAGTAATTAATCCTTGAAACATAAAGGGGGGCAAATTGACCCTACACGGTGTGTGATTTAAAAAATATATATATTTATAATATTTTATCAGTAAAAGATTTATTGTTTTGATATTCGACTAATTCTTCAAAAACCTGTTTCTAAGTGTCATCAGTGTAATTTTCTTTTTTGTTGGTCATAGGACGGGAAAAATTACTTTCATATCACTTCCCCAGGACTTCTTAAAATGACCCTTGTTCATTTCATATGAAACAGTTAAAAATTTTATTTTTTAAAATATATTTGTCAATTAAAATATATATTTAAAATATATTTGTCAATAATTATTTTTTTCCTTGAAACTCTATGGATTACTCAAAAATCAGTAGGTACATTTTTGCTCTGAGCCAAGAATTTGCCTCCGACACCAGCCCCATATCTGAGTACTTCCCTATATACTGTAGTAGGTGAAAAGCAGTAAGTGAAATGAGACATATGTCAGAATTCTCAGTATTATTAAAACCGTAGGCAAAAACGTACCCTGATGACCTTCTCCTTTCACTGAGACTCTAAAATTCACATAGATTGAACACTTTCCATACTATCCATGGGCCACAGCAGAGGAGTCATGAATGGCAGGGAAACTTAACAACATGTCAGGTATAGTAGGCTATATTTGGATTGCATTTATGCTTCTTGCATGCATTCGCATGTACTGTACTTCATTTTACTTCACACACGAATGCTTTTTTTATCACTCGCAAAGAAGGGTTCTGACGGTGAGGAAACCGGTTAATCGACGTGTGACAACACCGGTAATACTGGTATCACCACGGGGGCGGGGCGTTCCCTCTTTTCCTCGCTTTCCTTCACTGTCAACACTGTCTATCGCGGCAAGCCTATCGCAAAGGTAGTTCTTCATCAAATGTAGTTTCTAGTAGTGCTGTATCAGTAGAGAGATGCCACATGAAAGGACATATGAAGGTCCAGAATAGGAAGAGGTACAAACTCTTCCCAAAAGTTGTGCACAGAAAGGTGCAAATCTTGTGTGTTCTGTCCCAGTCTGCAAAGATCATTTTCACGTGAACTGTGAGAAATTTGGGGAGGGAAAGGACTAGAACATGCTTTACAGAAGTTCACGTTTTCTCAGAATAAGCACATACTTTAAAAATAACAAATTCCATCTTTTTGAATGCATACAAGTAAAGTGGACAAATAAACATGTTTGATATATCCACGGGTGATCTAGAAAACGCCACAGACTTTTGGAGAATTTCAACGGTCATTATTTAACCATTCCCCTCCCCTTACATGTTGTTTATTTATGCAATAAAGCATTCAAAAACATACATTTTAGAGATGCACCAGTTGACTGGCCTTTTTTATTTCGGACGATCTTTGTTCTGTACTTGCAATCACATTGCATTTCAATCATTTTCCGAAATGTCTTTTGTGTGAAAATATTACAAAGTCTGTAAATGGGACGTTAACAGAGGCCAGAGACCTATACCTATTGACAAACACCCATCAGCATTCAGAGTGAGTAACATATTGGGAATTCCTTAAACGGTTGCTTTTGCACATTCGTATATACGTCTAGGTCATTTGCGCTAATCTATTACCCGTCTTTGCGCTGTGGTCTCATATACATAATTCCTTCAGTGAATCAGGCACTAAACCAGAGCAGTTAGTGCATGCCAAAAAATCTGAGAAAAAAAAAAGAATCTGCCCTTTAGTTTTTATCAGGCATAGATATAGTTTTGACATATAGGCTATCTTACATGAAGAAGAAAATTATGAACAGGCTACAGATCATTAAGTGCACTGCTGCTAAAACAATGATTCAGCATAATTGACTGCATCTCTAAGAGCAATATTCTGATATTTCACTGCTTTGTCTGACAATTAGAAAAATGTGTTTCTTTAGAGAAATACATCGTGCTACAAATGCCAGTATCTATTAAACGTATCTAGTAATACATCACATTTAGGGTCAAATGTCTAAGGTTCATTATCTGCCTCAGAGTGTGTTATTAGAATGTGGGGCGGTATGCAAATCTTGTACTTTCCTGGCTGTATAAGTCTTTAGAAACCAGCGGTTATTTTTAACATTGTCAGAGCTCAATTTTACAAATTACTTAGCAGCAGCAAGATGTGGGGACTACCAGTAGAAGTGCAGATAGTGACCCATTAGTTGATCGTGGTGGAATGCCTGTTAGCGACCAACAGAAAAACTTTTTTTTTTTTTTTTGGCTTTCTAAGGAAGGAATCCTTATCAGAAAAGGGCAATATGTTTACTCAAAACTATTTCTGTCAAATAGATGTTCTAGAACAAACAGTATTTAATCTTGTGGAAGGTTATCTGTATCTGGTCGGGTCAAACAGAGGAAGGTTTATTAAGTGTTATCTGCTGTGTAGATTTACACAGATGACTAATCCAATGCTGGATTACCATCACAACAGCACACATATAGACACACACAAACACAGAGTGTCACATCAGTACATTACTCAAGGAAAGGCGGGTAAATGGAAAACATTGTACAATCAAAACATTGATTGTAGTTGTTAAATAAAAATGTCATTCATATCAATTCATGCATCACCTAATTTCATCGTAACATATAGGCCTGGCCTACAGAAAAGAACATTTATGTTTAAACTATCTAATAGTGTGTTGGTTATACTATACAATGATTTATAGATTGTCTTTGTTGAATAATACAGAACATAAAGAGCTTTAAAAAATAATTGCTTATTAAATCGCAATCGCAATATTGGTAAAAATAAATCGCAATTAGATTACTTTCCAAAATCGTTCAGCCCTACTTGCATCCATACAGAATAGTTAGAATATAATGAAGTATAATATAATGAAGAGAGCTAGGGAAAAAGTCTCTTTACCTTGTTTTGCATACATAACATTTAATTCAAAACTATGGAATATTGTCATTTTCACATCATTGTCAAGTGTACAGACACATTACATTTTGCATTGTCAAATTGCACAGATGAAGTATTTCAGAGGATTTAATATTTGTCATTATTCATTTTCCTGGTCAAATTGAATACATCAACTTCTCAGGCTGTATCATCCCACTGTCATTAGACTCCTTATTTAATAAATTTAGCTCACAAATTCCTTGATTCCTATATGTGCACCTGCTCATGCATGTGTCTTGGTCCATCATGTTGATTTTTAAAACTGTAGTGTAGAATAAGTATTATAATATTGTAGTGCTGGGCGGTATGACCAAAAATTTATATCACGGTATTATTGTTTTGTGCCTATCACAACTCTTACCTCTAACAGCCCTTTTTACAAGATGTAATATAGGTCTCAGGTGTCCCCTAGAATGTGTCTGTGAAGGTTTAGCTCAAAATACATAATAGAACATTTTTTATGCTGTAAATGCCCCTTTTTGGCTGGAAGCAAAAACATGCTGTTTTTATATGTCCTTTTAAATGCAAATGAGTTGCTGCTCCCCGCCCCCTTTTCAGAAGAGGGCTGTGCCTTTAGAGCTCGTGCCTAGATTACTGTGGCAACAACAAACATAAAATCTGTTTGTTTTTAATTATCATCTCAATTGCGTTCATGCTCATATGACGGAGCAACGGAGCAACTTTTTTGAGCAATTTTGCTTGGGCACTTTCCCATTGAAAATGGGGAACACATTTCTATCTGGATACTTTAGATCGGTCGCAGGCCCTGCGTCTCACCTGGTTGCCCTTTGACGGCAATATTGCCCAGCAACATTACTCAAAAAGTTGCCCCGTGTATCATCACCTTAAGGCATCATGAAAAGTTTACTCTTAGCATGTTTAAAAAGGCTTGTCAGTTTAAACTTGTAATATCTGTTTTTCTGAGCACACAGACAGTTGATTCTTTTGTGTGAACTGTCAAATACACACAAGGTTATGTCAAAAACACACAAAGTTAACATAAACACAGTCCGTATCAGTCTCTTGGACATGGCGGCAACACACTACTAATGCAACTCAACCCGGCCTCGCCCCCTCATATTTTTTTGCATATTTCTTGGGTGGGGATTATTTAAATGTGGGATACTGTGACTTGTTTGTTCCTGGAAAAAAACTTAGGACTGCAGTCGAGGCGTTTAAAGGTGTCATATGATGCTGCTAAAAAGAACAGTATTTTGTGTATTTGGTGTAATGAAATGTGTTTATGCGGTTTAAGGTTAAAAAAACACATTATTTTCCACATACTGTACATTATTGTTTCTCCTCTATGCCCCGCCTTTCTGAAACGCGTCGATTTTTACAAAGATGTGATGGTGCCCTGTCAGGTCGGAGCGATGATTCAAAAACATGAAAACTAGGGATATGCCGGTATCAAATTTTCATGTTGCGATTAATTGCTAATGCTTTTATCACGGTATACGTATTATCACGATATTGAAATTTAGTTTAAAAAAAA
>NW_015632478.1:151360-155046 GCF_001515625.1 Sinocyclocheilus rhinocerous
GCATCATATGACCCCTTTAAGGAAACATTTCTTACTGATATAGATAATAACTACCTTTGGAGTGGACTTTGTGCTTTGTAACTTTGCAGAGCTTTTTCATGCACAAACAGCAACATTATGCACGAAAGGAAGTTGAAAATGTAAAAAAGCACAATAAGACCCCTTTAACTGTGGTAAACCCGCTGTAACACACAGTCTTTTGTGGATTATGCCTTTATTTGAAATGTTTTAACATTCATTTTTACCAGAATGCTTAGGTTACATGATGAGCTGAAGACTATATTATTGTATTGATCTTTGGAGCAGTGGTTGGAACCAGGTATTAAAATTAAGAACAAAAGAACTGTAGGAGGGCTAACTTTACAAATCTAGGGAACACCATACATACAAAGTGTTATTGTTCTTGTTAATCAAAGCTCAGTGGCATGGGATACAATCCAGTGCATCTGTCAGATAATTCAATTCAATTCAATTCAAGTTTATTTGTATAGCGCTTTTCACGATACAAATCGTTGCAAAGCAACTTTACAGCAAATTAAGTTTCTACAATATTTAGTGGCAGCTTATCAGTGTTGACTGTCAGTTAATGTACATATGGTAGAAATGTACGTGGAGCCATATAGTTAATATCAGTAATACGTAGCATGCACGATACAAGGAAATGGTCAGTAACATCATCATTTTGAGGTACGATATCTATATCAGTAAGATCAATTCCATGCGATGGAAAAACAAGGTTCAGACCTTGTTTTCGAGATGCACACAGAAACTGAGCAGATCTTTCTTTATACAGATGACACACCACCTGCTGGTCTTTTATGAAACCACACATGGCCCATTGAAACAGCCTAATGACATTAAAACCAACAGACCTACATGAATTATGAATAATGGGCTTTGTAGTCTACCAGACCTGATTAAGATGAAGGAGACGGTGATATGGTTCAAGAAGAGTTACTCATGTCTGTATCAGATTTGTCTTTGATGAAGTAGGGGTGCTGCTGGCTCTGCATGGACTCGGTTTGCTATGTATTGCATTGATTTTTCCAAAGCAGTTGTTTGTTTTACCAAGGCTGTATTCTGTATCAAGGGATTGAATTCATCACATTATTCAATACGTAATGCTATTACCAGAAACCTAATGTCCATTCATATACAGCACGTACCCTGTCTGATTTTTGAACGTCCAGTCTGTATCTTCGCTAATTAAGTGTAAAAAAAAAAAAGTGTCAAATCAGGCCAAATCAAAGGTCATCATGAGCCGACTTTGACCTGTGGGCCCTGGTTTGGGCATCTCTGGACTAAACCGACACACAAGTCTTGCACCGTAATATTCTAAAATCTGGAGACAACTATAAGTAAAAAAAAAAAAAAAAAGTAATTTGTAGGCTATAGGCACTGCAATGACTAGATTTAACTCTTTTTATTTGCTAGTTTGTTCTGTACACACCACTATGTGGATTGTCAGCAGTGGGGACTTTTGGTTTCCCAGAAACCAGAACATGCAAGACTGGGGCTCATTAAAGCCAGATAATGACCCAGGTTTCTCTGTACTGCTGGGAAGTAAGAGGATCAAAATGGGAAGAAAATCTGTTCTTCTGCAGAATAGGCCACTGCTGCAGTAATGAGATACCTGAAAGGTCAGGTCATAAAGGGGAATGATGCGGTAATATAAGGATAATGACTGGCAGGAAAGCCTATTGCTGTAAAAACATTACCGTTCTGGTTAGAGACAAGTACATGTTTTTTATTGTGGAGTACAGAATTCTGATCCTATTTGACAGACTTTTCATTTTGGATAACATGACTGAACCCTGTTTCTGTCTTGACATGTTCTGTTTCTCTCCCTTCTAGTGAGTGTTCTTTTCCTCTGCTGTCAGTGTGCTTCTATGGCAGCATCTACATCCATGAACAATGAAATTACTGACACTGAAATGTCACTTCTCAACAATAATAGAAACCGTGCTGTTCTTTAGGTCATTTTGAACATGTAGTTGGAGAAGGAGGAAAATCAGGCATACCTGGCCAAAAGAATACACAGCAAAGTTTTACTGTGAGCTCTGCTTCATCTGTTGTGGATGTGTGCGTATGTGTGTGGGTGTGTGTTGTTAGCAATTATATTATACCATTAAAAATAGAGTTTGTTGTATGTAGACCAGTAAAAGGAGACAACGTAACTAAGCTCGAACGCAGAGTCTTGACTCATAAAGTGCAGCCTCTTTAGATAGTAGCCAGACATTCGTTTGCTTATGAAACCAGCCACAGTGAGAATGTAGCTCAATATGGGCTAAGTATATCCAGGCCACATGCCCTTTGTATATGTGCGTCTGTCCTTATTCAGCTGTAAATGCCAAGTCTCATGCAGCGCTAGGGCTGAGCAGTACATAAAATATAAGCGATATAATCACAATATCTTTGCTGACAATATACAGTGGGGATATTGTGAATACCATGATAATGTCAAGTTTAGATTTTAAAGACCGTTTTTTCATCTCATGAGTATGACAGCTGCTTTCAGACGCTCCTGTGCGTATTTGTGTAAGCGCTCCGTGACGAGTGTCAATCTCTGATTACAGCATGTTTTTGTAGCATTGTTCATTGTAGCCAATCAAAGACATGTCTGTTAAGCTGAATGAGCACATAAACACAATGGCCAATCAGAGGAGTTTTTGTTCCACAAGGGACTGTTTACACCTGATCACATAATGTTTTTTACAGATCGGATATTTGTTAAATTTTTTAAAAATGGTTCCATTTACACTTATCCACATATATTGAAACAAATATAAATCCGATCGATTTCCGTGCTATATGCCAATTTAATTGAGTTCATGTCAATGAAAGCAACGGATACGAGCTGCTTTCTGTTCATCAACAGCTAAGCTCAAGATCATAGACCGCAATAGGAGAGAGAGCGGCATCAGCACTGGTAAAATGTTATAATTTAGACTCAATACTTTTAATGAAGATGATTGTGTGTTGAGCGTCTGCGATTTACTTTTTCATTTGTGGCAGTGTTCACGTCGGCTTGCTGAACAGAAACTCAGCTACTCATCTGTGGCGATTCATGTTGCAGTAGCACTGTCATATCTAGGGCTGGGTATCGTTCAAAAATTTTCAATACCGATACCGGTTCCTGAACGATACTTTTTTCGATACCAATTTTATGAAATCTATTTGAACAAGATTACATTATCTAAAAAAAAAAACTTTGGTTTTATTTTTCAGCTTGTTGATGTTTATACAGACTCAAAGACTCATCTCCTGAGCCACTGCACAAAGGAACAAAATGTAACCAACACAATAAATCAGTGCAAATAGTTTTAATAAAGCTCAAATAGTCTTCAGTTTACACATCTGTTAGCTACATTTACACTAGTGCATGTTCGTTTTAAAACGCATAGGTCAGACAGAATCATCATTTCTATTCATTTTCCACTGATTTACTGATGAGCATTAGCAGTTTCTAGCGCTGTCTGCCTGTGCTCTCTCTTCCATGATCGCTGCTCTGACTCAGAGGTAATAACATATTTAATTTCAGCAACATTACATGGCCAAAACACACACGGCAATCGGAAGTTATTACAAAAACTTGATGGTGGTTTAAAGTGAGTTTTGAGTAAAAGCGGAATATAAATCTTATGTAGCATGATGCTACAGTGTGCATGAATGGTCACGTAACACGC
>NW_015632478.1:155086-156920 GCF_001515625.1 Sinocyclocheilus rhinocerous
ACACAGCTCCCACGCGACTCTCCATTGGAAATGAATGACTTTCGGTCTGTCATTTGTCAGAGATAGTGGAAAGCCGGCTTGAAACGCCAGTATGACGAGGATCGTTTTCATTTTAAAACAAACACGCACCAGTGTAAATGTAGCCTTACAGCTACAGGGGCTGGGACTCATTCACACTAAATCCTCACGTGTGAGCCACATCTCTGAGTGTGGAGCGTGACGCGGACCGACTGTGCAGACCTATCGGTGTATTACAGTACCACGAGCAGACTGCTCCATATGTTTTCGCATCGCTCTCGCGGATGTCAAACACTGATCGATCTGCGCCGTGCCGCTTCTAATCGAGCACACCTAGGGCTGCAGGCTTATTGGCTCACTGACGGTGATGAGATTAACCCCTTAGGTATCGAAATTTGGTACCAAACGACGAGACGTTTTTCGATACTCGATGGTATCGAGGCAATTCGGTCAGTGCCTAAAAAGTATCGAACTCGATACCCAGCCCTAGTCATATCTGACGATAACATGTCATATTGCCTATAACGCTCTCACACATTTTTTTTTTACATTTTGAGAGGAGTAATATTTACATATGTGGTTTCAACAACAAGATGTATAGGCCTATACTCTTGTCCTGTTTCATCTAGAATGCATCTCAGACCACCTCCTGAAGTGGTTTGAGTGATTGGATTTAAATCTATCTCGAAAGCGTTTCAGAGGGTATTTACACCTGGTCTTTTCACAATCAGATAGTTATCCGATCAGAAGAAATGCATGAAGTGACCAGGAGTAAACCGGCCCTTACATGCTTGCCAGCCAGTAGTTTTTTTTTTCAGTTTGTGCCAAGTACTAAAGTACTGAGACAGTGATAAAGACCAGATACAATATGCACCTAATTTTAGGATGTCCTGCTCTTTTTAGTGACTAAAATACTGCAGACAGTGATGTACAGTATGTAGATCGCAAATGACAAGAATGTGCAGATTGTTCACATTTTTATTTTTCCTTTTTTTTTGAGAGGCAATCTAAATATTAATGGCTTAAAACTAGAGATGCAGCGATTGAAGTTTTCTTGGCCGATTCCGATTTCCGATTTTTTTGGAAGTGTGACCTGCCGATACCGATTTTTGCCGATTCCGATTTTCTTTCTAAGAACTATAATTGACAGCATATACAAACAAAAATCGATGCAAATTTCAATGCAAAAAGTATTTACATAATGAAAGAAATTATTAAGCATTACAATTCCCCCAATCTGGACTAAGTTACAAATTTTCTCTCACTTAAACAACTCTCAAAATAAAGTGCTCTGTGACTGGAAAGATGAAGAAATAGTTAACTTAAAATGAGTTGCTGTATGTAACAAAATTACATACAGCAACAGTGTCATTTCCCACTATGTTTATAAATGGTCATTTTTTCCCCCTAACCTTATTAAATGTGTCATTTTTGTAAATTCTTACTTTGTTTCAATTAATTCAGTTAGAATAAAAACAGAAGCTGCATCTGCAAATAATCAGAATGCATTTTTTATTACCCGACCTGCGGATTATCCGCAGCGCCCGTGGATATAGGAAAAGCTAAATATGTTTGCTGTGTAAATCAGACGGACTTACTGAAAAAGCAAATTCATTCTCTGCCAGCAGGAGGTGCTTTAAAGCGGGAGAGACAGAGGTTTCCCCAGTAACGGCTGTACACAAAGCAGCGCTGAGCTCACAAACGCTGCTTTATCAGACATATAACATGCAAGATGAAATGAAAATGATATCGAAAATTTTCTAAAGATAGTCTTCCTTCAGAAATACAGTGATATAAAAACACCCGCGCCTCGTTT
>NW_015632478.1:157193-170308 GCF_001515625.1 Sinocyclocheilus rhinocerous
ATCCATTAAAATCCAGGAAAATGAAGTAGATCACAGTTGATTTATTAATCTTGCATGTTACAAAAAATAAACTGATGCAACTTAACATTGAAAGTAAAATACAAAATAATTCAAGCTGCAAATTATAAGAGCACCAGAAAACATTGAAAGGGAGAAAGAAGGTCTAAAGACCGTGTGCTCCCAGTAGACCACGCTATCTCATTAGACACCTGTGGCTTTATCTTATGGTTTGTTTAAAATACACTATACTTTTGTATAGTGGACAGTATCTCCACCTGTCATGCGGAAGACCAGGGTTCGATTCCCCGACGGGGAGCCATAAGTCTAAAGACCTGGCTTTGAAATCGTTTGGATTATTTGAGTGCAACATGGAGTAATTGACGTGTACAAACCAAGACTCACTTTGAAATCACTTGGATTTGGATCATTTGAGCGCAACAAGGAGCCAGCTGATGATCGCGGACAAAGCAAGGCGGTATGTAAAGTTTAAAACATTTAAGTTTGTGGAAACAGGAAAAGGTCAGAAGATGTTTAAGCATGAGTATGCCGCAAGATTTACTTTGCAAATGGATGAATTTTAATTGTTGAACCCGCAACCTTGCTATCAGTTTGCAAAATAAACGAACTTTTAATTGATTGGATAAATATGACTGAAGAGTCAATTGAGCCAGAAGTTCTTGAGCGTCAGGAAACTCATGATGATTCTCTGAAAGACATGGAGGAAACAATATATCAGTTGCGGGCGAACAGGAAAATAAGATTGGCGTTGTTGACACGCCAAATGAACATTGTTAAAGGATTGTTGGAAGATGATGTAAATGTTGTTGAAGTCAGACAAAGCATGGTCAAATACAGGAAATTACTGGATGAATTTAAAGATGCTCATAAGTCTATCCAACATCTTTTAAGTGAGGAAGAGCGTAGAATTGATCTTGAGAAGTGGTTCCAACCTAAAATGGACACAATTCAAGATATTATGTCATGTGTGACTACCTGGTTGTCTAGTACCGCAGTTATAAAAGATGCTGACGTTGAGGTTGATGCTCCTGCTGACAATGTTTCCGTAGTATATTTCAGGTCAAAAGAGTCTACACGGAGCTCACGCAGTTCACGGAGCTCGCACAGTTCTCGGAGTTCGCACAGTTCACACTTGTCAGCACTGATTGAAGCAGAGGCAGAACATGCTGCTCTAAAGGCCCGTTATGCTGCATTAAAAGAGAAACATGCACTAGAGGAAAAGTAGCAGAAGCTAAACCTGAAGAAGGAGCAAATAAGAAAACAAAAGGAAACATTAGAAATGGAATCTGACTTGGCAGCTACCACTGCTAGAATTAACGTCTTGAAAGAAGTAGAAAAACCAGTAAGTCCAGTAGATGCAATGAATGAATATATTGATAAAGAACAAGATGCATTGGAGTTGAAAAAATCTCTGATGGTACCAGGTGACTCAGCTAAAAGTGTCAGTCCTAAAGAGCCGCATTCAGCATTCCGAGAGCAAAAGGAAAGCAAACCTCCTCTGAAACATCCCAAAGCAAGGACAGTCACTTTGGAAGCAGGTTCACTTGTATCTGCACAGACAGAGACACATACTGCCTTTAGAGAGGAGCTGCAACATCTTGAACCAGTATCCAGCGCTGTTAAACTACCAAGACCTGATGTGCGACACTACCCGGTGCAATATCAGACTCACGCACCCAGCCACCCAGGCACCCAGTTCAAGGTCTCTGCCAGCACCTCAAAGGAATCCAACACCTTCAGCAGACACTGCTTTGTATAGTATTTTACGTAAACAAACTGATATCACTGACAGTCTTGTGAAACACACCTTTTTGTTCTCTTTGCCTCAGTAGGAAGCCAAACTATTGGAGTACCTCATCCTAATCATGACAAACCATCAGTTTCCCACCATGCTTGTGGCCACATTGGGGCCGGTGAGGAAGAAAGTGTACTATCAATATCAATTGTGCCAGTGAAGATTAAGGCAAACAAAGGAAACAAAATAGTGCAATCGTATGCATTTCTGGACCCCGGCAGTTCTGCCACATTTTGCACCTCAGACCTCATGAATCAGCTTGATACGACTGGAAAAAAGACCAACATTCTGTTGCGAACGATGAATCAAGAGAAGACGATGCTCCGTAATGTGGTGTCTGGTTTGGAGGTGAGTGCACTATATGAGAACAACTTCATCGCCCTTCCAGATGTATACACACAAACCTCCATGCCTGTCAATAAGCACAACATCCCTACCCAGAGTGAAGTATCCAAATGGCCTTACTTAAAAGGAGTTTTACTTCCCACCATAGAAGCAGATATTGGCCTGTTAATTGGCACTAATGCCTCTAAATGATTAGAACCCTGGGAAATTATCAACAGCCAGGGAGATGGGCCATATGCTGTGAGAACTTTGCTTGGTTGGGTGGTTAACGGCCCATTAAGAGGAGGAGACAATAGATGCACCACAGTCAATGTCAACCGTATATCACTGGTCAATTTGCATGACTTAATGATATCCCAGTACAATACTGAGTTCAATGAGAAAGCATACGATGAGAAAAGGGAGATGTCTAGAGAAGACAAGCAATTCATGAAAATTGTTGATGAGTCTGCCAAAATAGTGGATGGACATTACAGCCTCAAACTTCCCTTCAAAAATCAGCATGTTTCATTGCCCAACAATCGACAAATTGCCGAACAGCGCCTTGAGAGTCTAAAAAGAAAGTTCAAAAGAGATCCTGTTTTTCATGAGGAATATAACAACTTTCTTTCTGAAGTTATTAATAAAGGATTTGCTGAAAGGGTGCCTAGAGAACAACTGCAAGGAAAAGAAGGTAACATTTGGTACATACCCCATCATGGGGTATACCACTTAAAGAAGAAAAAGTTAAGAGTAGTTTTTGACTGTGGAGCATCATTCAGAGGTACTTCTCTTAATTCTGAGTTACTCCAAGGCCCAGACCTCACAAATGGACTCACCGGAGTGCTCATGAGATTCCGCCAGGATTCAATAGGCATAATGGGCGACGTCGAAGCAATGTTCCACCAAGTAAAGGTGGCAGAGGAACATGTTGACTTCCTAAGGTTTCTGTGGTGGCCAGGAGGTGATGTAAGTCTCACTCCATTAGATTTCCGTATGACCGTTCACATTTTTGGAGCTGTATCATCTTCCAGCTGTGCAAGCTATGCTCTCAGAAGAACTGCTGAGGACAATAGACAACACTTCAGGTCTAAAGTAATTGTCACAATTCTGTCTAACTTTTATGTTGATGACTGTCTGATGTCCATATCCACAGAAGAAGAAGCAATATTGCTTATCCAGGAAGTAACAGCTGCTTGTGAAAGAGGAGGTTTCCACCTAGCTAAATGGGTAAGCAACAGTCATTTGGCGTTATCTAGCATCCCAGAGTCTGACCGAGCAAAGGAGGTAGGGAAGTTAGATTTGGACAGAGACAAACTTCCAACAGAAAGAGCACTAGGAGTTCAGTGGTGCGTGAAAGACGATAATTTCACATTTGATGTCACTAACAAGCCACAGCCACATACCAGAAGAGTTATACTGTCTGCCGTGAGTTCTATCAATGACCCTTTTGGGTTCCTTGCTCCTTTCATCTTACCTGCCAAGCTACTATTACAAGACCTGTGCAGAAGGAATGTCGGATGGGGTGAAGAGATACCTCAGTTCTTAAGTGATAAATGGACTGAATGGAAAGATGAGCTTAAGCAAATAACAAACTTCCAAGTTAGCAGATGTATAAAACCTAAGCATTTTAACAACTATGCACAGGCACAACTTCATCACTTTGTTGACGCTAGCGAGCTAGCCTATGGTTCTGAAAGCTATCTGAGACTCGTAAATGACTTTCTAATGGGAAAGTCTAGGGTGGCCCCCTTAAAGAAAATCACAATTCCGAGACTGGAGTTAGCTGCAGCAGTTCTAGCCACTAAGGTGGACAAAGTTCTCAAGTCAGAATTACAGCTGTATTTAGAAACATCAATATTTTGGACTGACAGCGAATCAGTACTGAAATATATATCCAATGAACATACCAGGTTCCATAACTTTATGGCGAACCAAGTGTCTTTTATAAGAGAAACAACAGAACCTACACAATGGAAATTTGTAGACACCAAATCAAATCCTGCTGATGAAGCTTCAAGAGGACAGAGGACTAAAAGGTTTCTTCAGAACACAAGATGGATCCATGGTCCAGATTTCCTATGGAAAACTAATCTTGACTGGCCATTAATCAACATAAAAGCCCATTCACTTTCTGAGAATGATCCAGAGGTTAAAAGAAGCACAACCATGAATGTGATCATCCAAGGTGGCACCAAGCCTACAGACAAGCTCATGTCTTATTTTTCAAGCTGGACTAAGCTCAAAGTCTCAGTAGCCTGGTACCTGAAACTTAAAGAAACCTTGAAGTGTTTGGTACTTAATAGAAAAGAATTAAGTTCAAAAATCAACACCAACCTAGTAACTCGGAACATGGAAAAGGCTTTCAAGCAAAAGATGGAACGTATGTTCAAGCAAGCCATTATTCAGAAGAGATCTCAAGCATACATACCAACATTAAGAAGTCAAGTACTCCATACCGACTTGATCCAGTGTTGAAGCATGGAGTTCTTAGGGTAGGAGGACGTCTGTCTAAAGCGGCCTTACCCGAAGAAGTCAAGTTTCCTGCTATACTTCCCAAACATTCTTATGTGTCAACACTCATTCTTAGACACATACATGAAACGTTAGGACATATAGGAAGAAATCACATCCTTTCTGAACTCCGTAAAAGGTTCTGGATCATCAATGCTAATTCTGCTGCACGCAAAGTTATAACTCAATGTGTTGTATGCAGGCGAAACAGACCCAAAGTAGGAGAACAAAAGGTAGCCGATCTACCACTGTAAATGTTGGTTCCTGATTTGCCCCCTTTTACTAACGTGGGCATTGACTATTTTGGGCCTATTGACATTAAAAGAGGACGAACTGCATTGAAACGCTATGGAGTACTGTTCACATGTATGATTTCCAGAGCTGTACATCTAGAAGTTGCGCATTCACTTGACACTGACTCTTGCATTCAAGCCATGAGATGCTTTGTCTGTAGAAGAGGCCAAGTGAAACATATGAGGTCTGATAATGGGACAAATCTGGTGGGTGCGGAAAGAGAACTGAGAAAGGCTCTATCTGCCCTCAATCAAGATCATATTCAAAAGTCTTTACTTCATCGTGGGGTAGAATGGAGTTTTAATCCCCCAGGAGCATCTCACCATGGAGGAGTGTGGGAGCGGCTGATTAAATCCACTAAACAAGTACTTCTTTCCGTTTTAAAGCAACAAGAGTTAACTGAAGAAGGACTACATACGCTATTATGCGAAGTAGAAGCTATTTTGAACAGTCGTCCTTTAACCACCAACCCTCTACAATGCAAGTAAATCTTTACTCTGGGCGACTAAATGATGTCTAATATTAGCCAATGGCTAATAAATTCTCAGATTTTACTCGCCAGTGTTTGGGTTGGAGGCTAAGTATAAGTTAAGCACAGATATGTTTTCACTCACAGAACACTGAGCGCTTCAGAGTTCTCTCTCAGTCAAGCGATCTGTGCTATTTTTCAGTTCATCTCAATGGATGCGCAGCGCACCTGTGTTTGTGTATTTGGCGTAAGAGTTTTAATCCCCCAGGAGCATCTCACCATGGAGGAGTGTGGGAGCGGCTGATTAAATCCACTAAACAAGTACTTCTTTCCGTTTTAAAGCAACAAGAGTTAACTGAAGAAGGACTACATACGCTATTATGCGAAGTAGAAGCTATTTTGAACAGTCGTCCTTTAACCACCAACCCTCTACAATGCAAGTAAATCTTTACTCTGGGCGACTAAATGATGTCTAATATTAGCCACTGGCTAATAAATTCTCAGATTTTACTCGCCAGTGTTTGGGTTGGAGGCTAAGTATAAGTTAAGCACAGATATGTTTTCACTCACAGAACACTGAGCGCTTCAGAGTTCTCTCTCAGTCAAGCGATCTGTGCTATTTTTCAGTTCATCTCTATGGATGCGCAGCGAACCTGTATTTCGCGTACCGTAAACTTTAGTGTGAAGGCGCACGCCTCGCCGTCACTTTGCTTTTTTCTCACATGCAAAGAGAGAGACAGAGTGAGAGAGTCTTACATACCATGCAGAATTGACGCGCTATATGTAAACGATATTCTTTGTTGTATTTTCCTGTCAAAATAACAGAGTTCCTTTGGAGTTCTTCAGCTTTAAAGAACTGCCGGTTTCTCCGGTATTGGGCGGAACTAATGCGAAAACGACAATCTCATTGGCTGGTGCTCACCTATTATCGTCCCTGATTTGAATTCAGCAAATCAATTCTAGCGAATGCACACAACCTGATTAATATTCATGAATCCAGCAGCTCGTTAATCCTTAAGTTTTTTCCCCCATTTTTTTTTTTACAGAAACACAGAATGACCAAAAAAGCACCACCACCAGTCCTAAGTTTAGTTAAAATGACATATCCATATATGGTTACCAAGTTTTAATTCAAATTACTAAAGTTTTATCATTTAAATGATACTTGATTATCATAATATCATATTATAATGCTTGACTGACTGATGTTAAGAGTGTACTTTCAGATATTTAAAAAGCTGTGCCATTTTACAAACATTATATATGTTTGTAAAATAAATATAAAAAAAATGTAATATATATAATATACATATCCATATATAGTTTATCAGACTGGTGAGTAAATGAAAAATATTTACTAGCCAATGGCGATTCAATTGCCAAGGTGTCCGTAGAGGGTTGACCACAGTCTCTAATGACCATCAAGATCTGGAGCCACTCACTCCAAACCACATTTTGCTATTGAAATCGCAGCCCATCATACCACCTGGGTTATTCAGTAAAACTGATGTGTACGTAAGACGATGTTGGAGGCAAGTGCAGTACCTTGCCGACATCTTTTGGAAGCGTTGGGTCCATGAATACTTACCCATAATGCAAGAGAGGCAAAAATGGAATAAAAGAAGAAGGATCTTTGCAGTTGGTTTGTTGGTGGTAGATTCTACTGCCCCACGTGGCTCTTGGATCTTAGGACGAATTGCAGAAGTTATTCATGATCGTAATGGACTAGTCCGAACCGTCAAAGTGAAGACCGAAACCGGTATCCTAGAGAGGCCTGTAACTAAGATATGTTTATTACTGGAGAATACAGAATGATGCCCTCATCCCTCCAGTATCAATAACAAAAAGATAAGTATTAAACAAATTCTACTTATAATATTAATATAATTATATTGATTTCCTTGAACTATATTTAGGCTCCTTTTGATAATTGTTGATAATTGTTTTGTGATAAGCCAAATACAATTATTGGCCGGTTTTGTAGGAGCCATTTATAGGTTTTGTCATATTGTTTTATGTTTTTCCTTTTTTACTTGCATGTTTTCTGGAGTTTGTGTGCGCCCTCTGCTGTTAATAGAGAAACACGGCAAAACGGAGGTCATTCATACATACACAGCCCCTCTCTCTCTCTCTCTCTCTCATAAATGAACACTTGATAAATCACACTTTTCTGAGAATAGAATATTGAAGTGGAGATCGCTAAACTGCAAGCTAACCGGTGTTTTCCAGAAAGCAAGCGTGTTTATCCAGAGTGGAGAGAGAGCGCGTGCACATGGTTGCCAGATTGACAAAGATAAGTAACACACTTAGCAAATATTTCCGTATTGCGCAAGTGGGAAGCTCTGTTTTGGGGATTACGTCTCTTTACATCAGACAACCCAGTTGTGTTCCTCTGCGGCCAGATTAAACCTTGTTGTAGCCTATATATTTTGCTCTATTCATAATTTTTTAGAAACCTCGCACTTTTCTACTCCATTTTAAACGGTGTTCTTGTATTCAAATTAAGCGCGGTCCACTGCAACGCACGTGCCGCGATATCGATACAGAGACAGCTGTATCGATACACGTATCGTCAAATCTCTGTGACGATACATCGACGTATCGAACACAGCACTAGTCATATGGTTAGTTCCTATATAAGATATCAGAAATCAAGAGCCTCAATAGACATTGCGCTGATAACATTGTCTGATGGAAAGGTCTTCTTTTGTGACCCAGTAAGAAAACAAATAATAATTTAATTTTATAATAATTTATGCATTTAGCAGACGCTTTTATCCAAAGCGACTTACAGTGCGCTGCTACCATGACCTTTTGCGCTGCTAACGCAATGCTCTACCACTGAGCCACAGGAACTCTAATAAATAAGCACAGATCTCCACAGATAATCTCAGTGGAGATTATTTTAGCCATCAGATTAGTGATCATGTCATTTGATCGTCTCTGACAGTCATCTGTGTGGGTTTGTAGCTTGCTCTAGAGGATAATGCTACAGCTACAGACAGTAAGGAAGTGGGCGTTTGCTAATTGAGTCTCTCTCATTCTCTTTATTCCTCCTCCGTCTTTCTATCCCTCCTTCTTTCTCTGTATAATTCCCTGTCTGCCTTAATCTTTCTCAGCCTTCATCCATTTCTAATTATTGTCACTCTGTTTCTCTCAGAGTGAATATGTGTGCAGACTGGCAGGGCAGATACTTAATTTATTTTTCTGTTGATAGAGGTATAAATAAGAAATGCAACAAAAAATATTTGGTAATTGAGTTTATGCTGATTCTGTGTATCACATTTTTCTAGGCTAAACCCTCATATTGTCATGTGGTATGATATTTTATATAAATATGCCATGCAAGTGACCAGTGACGAGATATGATGAGATGCAGTGAGATAAAACTTCTTATAAATGGTGATTCTGTCTACACTGGAGGTGTCGTATGACAGATCTCCTACAATAAACTGATGCTTCATTCTGTTTCATAAAGGATAAATGATTTGCATGACAGTGGTCACTTCTGTTGTAGACAAAGTGTGAGAGGAAATCCCTAACAATGTATAAAAAACCAGGGTTGGTGTTCTTTAAAGGGGACATTGGATGCAAAATTCACTTTTACAATGTGTCTTTACAACTTAAATGTGACTTGGCAGTGTGTGTACACAACCACCCTATAATAAAAATCCATCCAGTGCTTTTTTTAAAATCCCCACAAATTATAAGCACTTTCTCAGAACAAGCCGTTCACAGAAACTGGGCAAAGTGATGTCACTTTGCACAGGCCACTCCCACGACTGTTGACGGACACTGCCGTTTTAGCATAGACCCGCCTTGAGTGAGCTATAAACAGTCCGCCATTGTTTCGACGACACAGCAGGTGTAGACTAGACCGGCTCCTCACTTTACTCCAGACTGCTTTCTGAATGAGGGACATTTGAAAGCATATTTTGCTAGAAAATTAAAACTCAAGGATGGATCAGTACCCACTGTTCATAATCCAGCTGCACCTCTAAGAAGTAAGTCTTTGTACCACTTTATATTTCTTATGATTATTTGCAAATCGCCTTTCCTCTTCCACTGGGTGAGCAGAGCTCATTAGCATTTAAAGAGACAAGGAAAAAAGGATGTTGTTTTACACGACCACTGAGTAATTTTAACCAATGTATGTTGCAGACAGTTCGTGAAGACCCTAAAGAATCAAACCAACTTGTGGAAAATGGGCATCCGATGTCCCCTTTAAAAAAATATATTAAACTAATATATAGTATACAGTATTACTGGACATTATATCATTTGTATATATTTTTTTTATACGTATGTTAGTGTGTATGCCTTTTTATGTGTCTGTTTGCTGTGTGTAAGAGTGAGTCAGAGGATCCCAGCTGTACTGAAGGATGTGTGTAATGGCTGTAGATTGGAGTGTATTGTGAGTGAGTCAGTGTTCCCTGCAGGTGCTGCTTTACCAGGAGCTCTCCTCCCACAGTCTGAGCCATCACAAAAACACCTCCTTTCCTCTACTTTGAGCACCAAGAGATTGCTTTCCTAAGTTTTGCCATTACATGGTTTTAAAGGGAGCGAGTCAAACACACCAGGTTCAGATCCCACAGCACCATTTTGTGGCTAAGCACTCGAGTTAGGATGTGCTGTTTCATGAGTCCTGTTCATTAGTTTACTGAAGCCAGTGCCTGTAAGTGTTCTTAAGGCAACAAGTAGATGCTCTTAAGAGAGAAAGCAGCTGCTTAGATGTTGTCAGAAAACCTAATCTTAAACCAATTCTATCGTGTGCGTGAAAGAGCTGAAACAAATGTGATCTCACACACACTCGCATGTGATCACACACTTTCTGCACAGGTTTGTTACAGAAAGGATATCACTCAGTGACTGACACGAGAGCCTGTGACTGAGTTCAAATGAATTATTCAAGCTTTTTCTGTACAACACAGATTACAAATGTCACTGTGTGTGTGAGAGATATTTGAGTAGATGTAAACTGTGTGTGCTCAGTGGAACTGTGTGTACTCTGGAACGGACTGAAGAGTGGGCATACAGCATGTCACAGTACAGGGCTCAACGCTAAGGACCGGTCCGGCCAGTGGTTTAAATTATTACTTGCCCTGCCAACATTTTCACTGGCCCTGCCACAAAAAAATAAAATAATTTCCTTTATCATTGGTTTTGATCTATGTTATCTTGACTTGTATTCTAATAAATAAGCTTATAAGACACCAGTATCTTAGATACGAATAAAATTGTACAATTCTCGATATCAAATTTCGATACAACAGCCAAAACTACTTGCCTGACAAATATAAAGTTCAATCATTATTAAAGACGAACAGTCATTAAATTAGAACAAATGAACAAATTACAAGCAATAACACTACTGAATATACAGAACAAAGATACAAATGAAATGATTTTATGTTTGTAGGTGTTCAGGTACAGAAATTGAATAATCACATATAAAATAACATTTCCATATTCTTCACTGTGTTGCACCGTGATTTTTCATAGTCATTTGAAATTAGTGGTAACCACTGCATTTTAATCATGAATTGATCCAAAAAAAAAGATTATACACACTTGTAGCATGTGCAATGTTTGATTTAAATTAGACCGTATCATTTCAAAATTTGAAGCAAAAACAGAATGGTCTGATTTTAGCTTTGTGAAATTATGCTACATCACCTGCATGAAACCGAAGCAGCAGATGGGCTGAATGAGACGCACATTCACTCTCTGCCAGCAGGTGGCGCTTATAGAACAGCAGCGTTTACTTGGTTACCGCTGTACACAAAGCAGCGCTGTGCATATTAGCACTACTTTAAATGCATTATACCGAGCCAAGATGAAAATAAAGCGGCATGTACACTTTTCTTAAATCAGTCAGTTCCCCTCAGAAACACATCCATATAAAATTCAATATTTAGGATTTTCTTCCTATATTTCGCGCATCGTGAACAGTGATCTTGCTCTGCCTACTAAAGTATTTTCACCTCTGCGTCCGTCTTTAGCGTCGCTGGCTTCTGTTAACGGCAGTTTACAGACTAAATATAATAATAGCGTAATATTGCCACACAAATGACGTTTTGAAAAACATTATTACGATGCACTTTGTGTGCAAGCACGGAACAGAGGCAGACTGAAATAAAACAAAAAATGCCTGGTCGATCGGAGCATCTCTACTCCACTGTATAAATTAAATATAGATTAATCATTGTTAAAGCTACAAAGTTACTCGCCAAGACTGGTATTTTGACACATTTTTGTATTTGTCCGTTCAAGCGAAAGAAAGACACGGAAATAAACTTAACTTGGGGCTCGGGCGTCAGAGACGCAGCGCTGAACACACAGAACACAGTGCGCGAGCACTGAATGGAGTTGTCTTTCGCGCCTTGATGGAATGCCTTTAAATTGCTTGATTATTATTTTTTTAATTAGCAAGCTTAAAAACAGATGCAAATGATAAACTTTTTGTGACGACACGGCAGTGGCCCAATCGGGCAAGTGACAAATCGTTAACTATCCCAAGCGTCTTTCACGCTGGCCCCGTGCCATCGGACAGTCCTTATTGTGGAGCCCTGCAGTACATGTATCCATAGACACATACTGTATTGCTGCAGAAGACCAACTGCTTGTAGTTTCTGCTATATTATGCTCCTAAACTCCGTACACGTTCAGTAGGTCATGTTTTATTAGACAAACTCACCTTCCTCCAATTAGTCCTGAGGTCACTGTATCACGTCGTCATGACAATGCTGTAAACAAGCTAATAAGAGCCAATCACAACCGGCCTTCACTGTTTCCTAGTTAATCGATGCCTGTAGCTGATAAGCAGTCACTACAGTGACAGACACCATGGTAACTTTGGCCTTGATCTCTCTGAAGTTTATGGGCTGGAACACAATGTCCAACACATTCGGCTGTGAGAGATGCAACAAACGCTGTCACATCACAAACACACTAAAATGGCAGCAGGTTTTCTGATAAGCCAAACCACACAGAATCTGCGTCCGCAAAACCAAGTTGTGCACATCCTCCTTGGTTATTTATAAAATATTTTGGCTGACTTTACTTGTGTTTCTAAGAATAGATTGTAGTACCATGAGCTCTGTGAGATATATTTTACCATATTTAAATCCATTCCATCTGGGTTGCTGATAATTTACAGTTGTAAGTGTGCCGGTGGGCCAAACTGCTCTTTGTGTGGATATTCAAGTTGTCCAGAGGGCATTTCTGTATGTTTTTTTTTTTGTATACAGTGGGTATAGAAAAGAATCACCCCCCTTTAAAATCATCACATTTTGTTGCTTTTCAGCCTGAAATGAAGACAGACAGTTTTTGTTTTATCCAGCTGTATTTACTCAGTGCAACTTATACCATCCAAGTGAAAGATATAACACCAACATGTCAGAAAAATCACTGAGTTGGAAAAAGGATCACCCCCTTGTTAAAGTATTTTGTTGAACCACCTTTTGCTTTAATTACAGCCTTTAGTCTGTTGGGATATGTCTCTGTCTCTACTAACTTTGCACATCTAGACTTTGCAATATTTGCCCACTCTCCTTTGCAGAACTGCTCAAGTTCAGTTAAATCTGATGGTGAGTGTTTGTGGACTGCAGTCTTCATGTCATTCCACAGATTTTCTGTGTGCTCAGTTTTGCTGTGTGCTTTGGGTCATTGTCATGTTGGAAGGTAAACCTTCTTCCCATT